>NC_090748.1:2245331-2472831 GCF_036898095.1 Palaemon carinicauda
CCCTTCAGACAAGATCCTGGCTAGGTCATTGGTCTGGCATACTTGGTTACTTTGCCACTACACGGGATCTATTGCACCTTGAGAAGAAGAAACAGTTGACCGACCTAGTGTTTTCTGGGGCAAAGACTAACCAATGGACAAATTGGGTCCTTAAATGGAGGGATGCTATAGCCTCCAAGTTTGAGACAGATTGGCCAATGAGCCAAAGAGCTGCTACTTTCCCTAACTAAAGACGTGAATGGAAAGATCAAGAAGTGGAGAAGGTCCAGCCAAGAGTTTTTCTTTCATCGAGCCGTGTCCTTCAAGAACAGAATGGTTTTGAAATCAGTCCTCAAAAAGGCAGGGCATGGGTTGAAAGCAACAACAACTGCCGTTTCTTTTCTTTTGGAAGAGCTTTTGAAACTGCTTCTCCTTTTCATTCTCCTTTTGGCCTAAACAGAAGAAAAAGAGGGAGGAGAGGAGCTAGAAATCGTTAAGGAGGGCAATCCCCTCCAACTTCCATGAGTTGGGGGTGATGCCTGCCAAGAATGGGTCTCCTCCTCCCATTACTCAAGTTCTGAAGGGTTCATCATTCTTTCGGATAATTTCACAGGAGGACCAAATTTTTACATTAAGAGTTATAAAGATGATGGATAAGGGCAACCTGCTTGTACTCCAGGACATCTCTCCAGGATTCTTCAGCACACTTTTGCTAGTTGAAAAGTCTTTTGGGAGCTGGAGACCAGTGACCTTTTTATTCTGAACGGGTTTCTTCAACAGACATCATTCAAGATGGAGATGTCGACCACAGTAAGAAAAGTCATCGGGAGGAATGGCTTCATGATCTCGATAGATCTGAAAAATATATATACTTTCATATCACCGTCCAGCAGTCATTGAGAAAGTTTCTGTGGTTTTCCATCAGCTGCAAGGTCTACCAGTTCAGTGCTGTGCTTTGGACTGGCGTCCGCACCTCAGGTATTCACGAGAGTCTTTGCACTTGTCTCGGTATGGACTTACGCTAACGGGATCAGATGGCTAGGTTACCTGTACGATTAGCTAGTCCTTTCAAACTAGAAGGCAACTCCTTCAACATTGGGACAGGGTTTTTGTCTTGCCACAATGTGGAATAGTGGTAAATTGGGAGACATTCAGCCTTGCACCCGACAAGGCTGATATACCTAGCAATGCACATGGACCTGGTGACAGGAAGGGTGTTCCCTTCAGACAACAGGGTTGTCAGACTCGGGAGGATAGCCTACCTGTTCCTCCATTACCAGCATCTTTCAACGTGACTGTGGCAATAACTTTTGGGTCATTTGTTGTCCCTGGCAAAGCTGATCGTTCTCTGTCGACTACACTCTTGTTCTCTCCAGTGGTACCTCAAGAGCTACTGAAACCAGAGAATCAACTCTTCAAGTACCATCCAGTTTTGGTCGATCAGAAGGTAAAATCAAACCCCCACTGGTGGCTAGAGGACAAGAAACTCTTGAAAGTAGCTCAATTAGAAAACCTATCCTCAGAATTACTACTCTTCTCAGATCCTTCAGAGGAATGGTATAGAGCCCATCTGTTAAATCAGGTGGTGGCAGACCATTAGTCGCAGGTAGAGAAGAATTGGCACCTCAACCTGCTTGAAATGAAGGCAGCTCTATTAACTTTACAATCATTTCAATAGCATCTCATAGACCAATCAGTAGCATTGATGAATAACAACACTACCATTGAGGTATACATACACAAACAAGGAGGTACTGCTTCTCTGCATCTTTGGCAGTTGGTAATACAAGCTCATGACTGGTCATTTGACAACTGAGTGGAGCTGTTAGCGAGATTCAATCCAGGCAAACAGAATGTAATTGTCAGCAAACAGTCGCCAGGGACAGTTTATATGGTCGGAGCGGTCCCTTCATCCTCAAGTAGCAAGGAAAATTTTAACTTTGTGGTGCTTATCAACAATCAACCTGGTTGCAGCAGTGCAGAACAACAAGTTACAGGTGTATTGTTCGCCGGTTCCAGATCACGCAGCAGCCCTGGAAAATGCCTTCAAACATCCATGGAATGGATTAGATGTTTGTTTTTCTGCCATTTTGCCTGACTCGCAGACTAATCAACAGGGTATGGTCAACCCAAAACCTCAGGATGATGGTGGTGGTACCCTGGTGGCTGCAAGCAGGATGGTTCCTCATGGATCCAACCTTCTATGTCAATCATACCTCTAAAAATGACAGCATCTCTGAGCAAGAGACTTTGCAAGGCACTGCACAGGACACGTCAGGGCACCTCCACGTATACTGCATGGCAGTATACCAAGCTATGTTGGCAGTCTTTTGAAGTGTCATGGAAGGGGTACCTCTCTTTTCAGAGCCTCTATTTCCTTAATTGTGGACTCCCTCGTTTTTCTGTGAAGGGAGAAACTCATCTCTGTTTTAAGGAAAGGCTATCACTGAGCCTTGAGTTGAAGTCTTTAGACTGATTGGAGAAGACCTTTTTACTTTGTTGGAACTATTAATATTAATGAGGAGTTTTAAGTAGCCCTGCCATCCATGAAAAAGCAAACATCCTGCTTAGAATGTAACCAAAGTTCTCAGGTTCCTAAAAAGGGCTCCTTATGAACCATTGAAAAACGATGAACAAGGATCTGACACTGAAGACTGTGTTCTTGCTTGCTTTGGCTTGGACTAAATGTGTAGAGGAACTACACGCCATGTCTTAATGTGGCTACGTATTCTGAGCATTGGAGGTAGTTCTCTCCTTTGTTCCAGGGTTTGTAGCAAAACCTCAGAACTCTGCTATTCATGATGTAAATTTTGGCTTTTGCTATTTCTGTCCTTAGGGAAGTGACTGACAATCCGGATGAATTGCTTTTTTGGTCTATGAGGTTACAGAACTTGTTCACTAGCTCAGGAAGGCAAAAGATGATTTCCAAAAACATTATCTCTTTGTGGCTTCATGAGGTCATTGTGTGCTATCTTCAGAACAAGGCAAGCCGCAGGAACCGACACAGGCACAAGCTTACCAAGTCAAGGGAAATGAAAGAACTTGTCAGTGAATCAGATATTAAAAGCAGGTGCATTTTTCGTCAGTGAATCGGGTATTAAAAGCAGGTGTTTGGAGATATCAGACTGGCTTCGTGGCCCACTACTTAAAGGAATGTACCCACAAGTCAGTGGATACCTTTATAATAGGACCTGTGGTAGCTGCTCTGTTCAGCAGGTATTGTAGGCAAACATAGCTTTCTCTCACAGGACAAGAAGCAAGGTATCTTAAGATAACAGTTGTGTAGTTAGTCTAAGATGAGAGTGACAATGTCTAGACTTTCCTCTTTTCCTTCCCTTTCCCTGGGGTACAGCAGTCACACCGTTTTATTGCGGGAATGGATGGTATCACAGCAAGTGCTTCAGTATTTAGTACCTTTTCTATTTTGAATGAAATAAAGTGTTCATTCCTTCATCCTTCTAACAAGGGGAAGGATGGATAGTAATGTAAACCAAATAATTTACTATTGCCTTGTATTGCAAATATGGTAGCCTAAAATGATAAAGTTCTTTCATGGATGCCTGTAATTAGACAATACCTAGCCTATAGCCTAAAAATAGGACCATAGAAAGTGGATTGGAGTCATCTCTGCTCCTAAATGGTCTGATTTTAGTCTGCCAGTTTGGTGATAGGGACTTTCTCCCACCTAGATTAAGTCTCCTATATGAACACATCACAAATTTTGAAAGCAATTTGCATTTTCCCAAACTATGTAAACCTGAGTCCTTTAAGTTACTCATCCACACCACAAGCCCTAAGTCAAGGTCAAATTGGTTACTTCGTGAGCCGGCAGTGGGTAGGCTTCCCGTTGCCACTTGCTGGTAACTTCCAACACCTCATTATAGTTTTAACAGCCACATTTTCCAGTTTTGCTTGAATCATACTCCTATTGTTAGGTAATTTAAAAGTTATTTTTGAAAATTTTGATTTTAGTTGCACCCGTATAATTTGCAAAGCCTTTTGAAATATTTTTTTTTATTGAAGTTACATTTCTGTAGGAGAAAAGCACATTTCCTTTCCATATTAAAGTAGACTATTTCGGAATAGCTTTCCCCAACAATTGGCTCATCCTAAAAAACTGAAAAATTGTATAATCTGAATTTATATTGATGTTTTTACAAACACATTGGTGGAGCATTTGTAGATTATTTTTCAAGAATTAACACTCATTAGTTTATGTTAAAGTAATGGTGCACATCAAAGTTTATTTCCATCTATTGCTCATTTTTATCTTGACAATTATATTTGAATGATTTATCATTCTCAGAACAATTCCTTTCTCAGATCTGAGGCAGTGGATCTTTCTGTTCAGATTGCCAAACTTTACACTTGTGGTGCAGATGTAGTTGTGGTAGATAATGCTTTCCATGGATCTTTGGATTCTGTATTTCCGCTATCTCGCAAGGTGTCGAGAGGTAAGTGTTACATTGTTTAATTTTGTGAATCTCCCCTGATATTCATATTGCGTCTTCTCCGGAAGCTCGGTTTATTGTCATTTACCCCTAAAATTAAAAAAAAGAATTCTCCTTTTTCTTTCATAAGATATACCACTAGTAATCTCGTTATACTGTATTGCCATTTACACCTAGAATTAAAAGAGAATTCTCATTTTCTTTACTTTCATACCACATGACACAAGTAAAATAATGAAACATCCTAGTGGTTGATGACAAGGCAATAAGGGCCTCTATATCAGTTCCTCTGTCACCATTAATATAACTCGACGAACCTCTCCCAGATTCTGATAAATTTTATTGCATTTCAAGTTGCCTTCCTCAGGATTTTACTGTAGTTGACATTACGGTTGTGAGTAGTTCATTAGCCTCACTTTTTCTCACAAGGAAGGTATATTTTAAGTTTCAGTATAAATAAATCTTGGATTTAGTTCAGGGGGAAATCCAGAGAAGGCTAGGCTAGTTGTTTATAGTTGAGATAATGAATTATTTGTGCCAGCACTGTTCTCCAGTGCATACTTAACCAGCCTAATTATGATAGTGATGTGCATCAAAGCTCTTTATTCTATATTTAGCTTCCTTGTTTAATCTGAAAAGGCAAGTGTGTAGGGCAATAGTGTTCCATCACTGAACATTCCAAAGTCAGAATCTCTTGCATAGCCTCAACTTCTTTCATTACTTTAGTTTCTTGCTAAGCCCATGTATTCCTAGTCACTCTGTGCTATTATCCAACCTCTTTTCATTGGTGGATGGAATTGTAAAATTATCTTTGCTTCTTAATGTATTTGGGGGATGTTTCAACTAAAGCTGATTTGTTTCATCATTTTGGATGGCAGTGTGCTTCATTTGCCTACTAGCTTGACCACTTGCTCATCACCGGCTTAACGTTAGTTGGTTATGGTGAACACTAATAACTTGGGACTCGGGTTTATTTAGGTGGCTGTCAGATGGCCTCCATCCGAAAGGTTTCAGGTTCTGCCTTGTTGAGATTCCGCAAGTACTCATTGGCCCTCAATCTCCCAGGGAAGTGGTCATTCTCTATGATGGAATTCATTGAAGGGATTCTTCTTGAGTCGGATCATCTCTAGACCAAATCGCGGAGTTCCACTTTTTTCTGGCTGGGAGAAACTGCTCTAAGTAACGGCCGTCAAGGTTAACGCTCAGGCTAGAGCTTGGTATTTATAAGGTAGGGGATAGATTTCTCCTCTTAGGAATTGCTTATATTCAAAAGTTTCGTCTAAGAATCTTGCTGTTCTCGATACCTCATCTAAGCCTTTGAGAAGACCTCAGTTAGGGTTCTGTCTCACAAGAGTGACATGGTGTCTCTGCCTTAGCCTCCCTCTCTAAGAGGTGTAGGAACTATTTCGTCTAAGTGCCAGGGCACATGGCCAAACCTGGATTCTGCAGGACACGACCCCAGGTTCAATCCCTTCTCCTTCCCATTGCCACATGGAGCGTAGAGTAGTATCTTGCTTTTTGCTTTGTAAGACCTGACATCTCAGATTCGAGTGTAACCGACTTCTCTGCACAGGCAGAACCGAGAGAGGTGTCTAGAACACAGTTTCTTTCTGACTTTAGAAGTCAATCCATAATGCATACCCCTCGACTGCTGAGAGTGTCTAGGTTCAAGCTAGGATTGAAACTCATGCACAGCGGGCTGGTGGTTGAAGGTATGGGTGTGAATGTGCCAGACCATCTTCATGGCCTTTATTCTACTGGAGTACCACAACCCCCATAGCACCTTTCTGCTTGCTTGGTCTTGTGGTGGCTGCTCAAGTAGTGGTGAAGCTAGCCCAGATCCCGTATGGAACAGGAATCATATTGTCTATGGTAGCATAAAGAGAGCAAGTCTGGATTTAGAACCTGAGAAGTTCTCCTCCATCCTCCTTAGACAAGGGGGAGGATGTTGGAATATATACCAAGCCTTTGGTCATTGTTGGCAGGTATGCTGTATATTTCTGGACTGCGATCCCCTCGGGGAAGAGGGATCCCTCCTTTGAATACCTACCAATCTTTTTGGATAGGCCAGGACTTGAGCCTATTCACCACAATGATAGACAGATAGGAGTTGCTGGAGACCTCTGCGCTCCCGTACGCGACAAGGTAGATTGATGTTTCCAGGGGAGAAAAAGAACTTACCAGTTCGGTTCTATTATTATTATTACTTGCTAAGCTACAACCCTAGGTGAAAAGCAGGATGCTATAAGCCCGATGGCTTCAACAGGGAAAATATCCCAGTGAGGAAAGGAAATAAGGAAACTACAAGAGAAGTAATTAATAATTAAAATGAAATATTTCAAGAACAGTAACAACATTAAAATAAATCTTTCATATATAAACTACAAAACCTTTAAAAACAAGAAGAGAAATAAAATAATGTGCTTAAGTGTACTTTCAAGCAAGAGAACTCTACCCCAAGGCAGTGAAAGACCATGGTACAGAGGCTATGGTACTATCCAAGACCAGAGAATAATGGTTTGATTTTGGAGTGTCCTGAAAGAGCTGTTTACCATAGCTAATGAGTCTCTATTACCCTTACCAAAAGGAGAGTAGCCACTGAACAATTACATTACAGTAGTTAACCCCTTGAGCAAGTAAGAATTGTTTGGTAATCTCATTGTTGTCAGGTGTATGAGGAAAGATGAGAATATGTACAGAATAGGTCAGACTATTTGGTGTATGTGTAGGCAAAAGGAAAATGAGTCGTACCCAGAGAGAGGGATTCATTGTAATACTGTCTGGCCAGTCAAAGGACCAAATAAATTCAATAACATTCTAACGGTAGTATCTCCACGGGTGCCTGGGTCCCATGGCCAGCCTGCTTCCTAGGAGGACTTCGAACCACCAAGCAGTAAGTCTCCCTACTTAAAGGAGGATGGTTTGCATTTGCATAGGAATAAGTCACAAATTTTTAAGTATTTTGTATTTTTCCAAGCTATACAAATCCGAGTCCTTTAGATTATACTTCCCTCCTCCACCACTCCTCTCAGTTCAAAGCCAAAGGCCAGAAGTGAAGAAAATTGACAGGTAAATGCTCCAAGCTGTCGCTTAGGTGCTTGTTAAACAATTCAATTCGTGCAGCTTCCTGCTGAAAACATACTCTCTACCTAAAAGACTTAGGTATGTAAATCTAGGAAAAATACAAATTGTGATTTCTTTATCCATTAAGAGCTGTTAATTAATTTTTTGGGCAACTGTGGACATTGATTTGCTATTGGGATTAAGATTCCAAATCGTCCTCTCTCGAAATGTGTCATTTCCAGTTAGTTTGGTCACAAAAACTTTCAAAGTAAATTGGATTCAAATCTTATTAAAGTCCCTGAAGACTAAAGTTCAGAATATTATGAGTAAACCTACATCCTTCTTTTTGTGAATTTCTTTTTCTAAATGTCTGTTAGGAAAGAATTGTAGGGGAAGCTCAATGGTGTACCATGTTGGTGTTCGCTCTAGATTGTTGGGCTCGTAAGTCCCATAGTGGCTGCTGGCAATATGGTTTTTAACCTTTGGAATTCAGTTAATTCATTTTTTTTTTTTCAAAATTATTAAAATATCTTCAGAAAAACAATGTGGAGTCCCATGGTATTTCAAGGATGGTTTGTTACCTGTAATCTAGACCAGTTGAGTCTAGAATTTTGATTATTTTATGCTGTGTCCAAGCTGCATCAGATTGTGGGAACCAGCAATATGAACATCAGGGAGGTTCAGAGAAATAAGCAGAATTTCAGTAATAAATGTTCATATATAGGCCCACCCTCCTCCCCACTGACTTGTGATGCTTTTGTGTCTTCCCACTAACTGCTAGTGTCTCTTTACTTTACTAATGGTATGAGTCTTAAAAAAAAAATGGAAAATTTGGATAAATCTTAAGGGTAAATGACCTCCAGGCTGCAGAATTGCAAGAGTCCGTGCTTGGCCACAATGGCCATGCATTCTTCAAGGGTAAATGGCAATAAACTAAGCTTTTGGAAACGAGGAATATGAACATCAGGTGAGTATAGAAACAACAAATATTAAAATTCCATTTGTTTCATAAAATTTCTTTTTAAAGATTCTTTGAATTTACATAACATTTGTTTTTAGTCTGGGTCAGAAACAGGTTTTGTTCCTCAAGAAATCAAGATAACTGTGTTTATTTTATACGTTTGCAGAGGAAGTAGAATGGGTCCACGTGATTCCATTACCTGACTTGTATCGTGGCACATATCAGTCTGATGATCCAGAGGCTGTTGAAAAGTATCTTACAGATTCTCATGAAAAAATTGGCAAAGCTCAAAGAAATGGAAAGAAGGTTAGATATTCTGATGTTTTATTGCTTTGAAATAACCTGCAGTATATTATTTTGAAATAACCGTAAAGTTTTTCTGATGAAGACAGTTTTAAAGTGATGAGCGCACAACTAATTCAAGGAATTATTTTCAGATTGCATGCTTCATTGCGGAGCCGATGTTAACGATACCTGGTATCATCTTACCACCAAGTACTTGGCTTCAAAAAATGTATATGTAAGTATAGGGTTATAGTTTCTGATTGGAGTACAGTATTGTAATTTGTTATTTTCTGGAAGAAATTAGCCCTTAATGAAGGGAACATTGATAATTGAAATTGCATATTATTTTTAACAAGTTTGGTATGGATTCTGGTAAATGTTTGGGTCAAATTTAATTTGACAAGCTAGGAGAACTTATTCATAGTCCAGAGATAGAATTACAATATTTCATGGGTAAGCAAAGTTGGGCCTTGACTGCAACCACGAGACTTCATAGGCATTGACTAGAGTTCAGAATCATGCTTATGCCAACCAGAGGCAGAATGTAACCTGACCTGAGTTAGGAAAGCTTTTGTTCACTATTATTATTTTTATTATTACTTGCTAAGCTACAACCCTAGTTGGAAAAGCAGGATACTATAATTATGCTCAGGGGCCCCAACAGGGAAAATATCCCAGTGAGGAAAGGAAACAAGGAAAAATAAATCTTTTAAGAACAGTAACATTAAAATAAATATTTCCTATATAAACTATAAAAACTTTAACAAAATAAGAGTAAGAGAAATAAGATAGTGTACCCCAGTGTACCCTCAAGCAAGAGAACTCTAACCCAAGACTACTATTCTTATAGTATATAAAACATGATCCCCAGCAGAGTAAGTTTATGGTAAGATTTATATGCCTCCATCTTCAAATGAGGTTCCTCTTTCTGCGAATTTGAAGAATTCTTCTCGAAGGAATAAAAGGTACCTCCCACTTTTGTTGAAACTAGCAAAGCACTGTTATACCCGACGGAAATTCCACTGTTCTTCCAGTCATGGTTATCAAGATACCAATGATTAGGTACAGTTTTTGATATATGTAACTATCAGTGTATATGGATGAACACATCTTGTGTCATCTCACGACAATACTCAACCTTCGTACGGTGAAAACGAAAATCTCTTCTATTTTGTTCATTCATTCTTCTGACTATAGTTTCTGCCATTCACTCATGGCTTTCAGCTGAGCTACATTGAAGAATGGAAATAACACTTCCATATAAATAGTAGCACAAAACATATTTGATTACAAAATCCAAATATATTTGAAGAAATTTGTTATACAGTAATTTGAAGTTTACAAAGATATTTGATAAATGACTTTTAAGACGAATGTAATATTTCACAAAGGCTCCAGAAGACAAGATCCCCCAAATCCACTCCAGACAAAGACATTTCATGATGAGACCAAATGATAGAATTATTGTATATTATAATTTTTTTAATGTCTATTAAAGGTTGGGAAACTAAACTGGAAATTATACAAACCTTTTTGATATTTTGACTTGCATTTTATGTATTTGATTGTGAAACATGATTAAAATGTAAACTCACTTAAGTTTTAAAAGTTTTAAACATTTATTTATATAAAGTACTGTTTCTTTCTGCACAGAATGATACGAGAAAGTGGTGGTCTGTGTATTGCAGATGAGGTTCAAACAGGGCTGGGTCGCGTAGGCTCACATTTTTGGTCCTTCCAAGCCCAAAATGTTGTCCCTGATATTATCATCATTGGGAAACCTTTAGGTATGCAAAGAATATTCATAATTTAGAATATATTAATTTTTTCTTTTTCATATTTTTCTTAATATTGAAATGCAATGATTGCATTGCAATGCTTGACCATAAGTTAAAGATAGGTTTTTGTTTTTCTGTGCATGCTGAAATTCTTTGAATTATAGAACAAAACTTACAGAGGTAAAGGAATATTTACTCTGCACAAAAATGGTAAATATGATTTTATTTCTGCAGGAAATGGTTATCCCATGGCTGCTGTTGTAACATCACGAGATATTGCTGCTGTTTTGGGTGACCGTATTAAAGAAGTAATTAACAGCTTTTTCTTATCTCAATAGTTCATCTCTTTTCTTTTGCTTGATGTCCATTGCTTCTTGAAGTCATGCTGTTATGCATGGAAATCTTGTCACTATAATTTTGTAATAATTACAAAATTTGATTTACAGTTGGCCCCCCTTAATCGCAGGTTCCATTTTTGTGGATTCGGTTATTCACGATATAGAGAAACATATAACCTATTAAAAAAATAGAAATCGCATGTTCACGTTTCGCGATAAATACTCTCACTAGCCAACGTTTTAAAACCAACTGTGCAAAACAGAACAGCCCACCTTTATAGCTAACACATGTAAACTATTCAGTGATAAACCCTTTGTCTAGTAATTCTAATACAGTAATAAAAACATTAAAAAGAAGTTCATTCATACAATATGATCAAGTAATATTTGATATGTAGTAATATATAATGCTTACGAAAAATATAGTGTTCATTTTAATAAAAAGGAAAGATTCTCTCCTCTCACTTTGAAAAAATGTAAGAATTTTGAAATGGGCTTATTTTTATTTAATTATCGAATGCTTGAATGATAAAAAGCGCGTGAAATAGATGGTAGTGCAGTACAGTGGTTACCTATAGTACATTTCTTTTAGCGAGTCATATTTGCACCGACTCGCAACGGTGCCCTTTTAGCTCGGAAAAGTTTCCTGGTCGCTGATTGGTTAGAATTATCTTGTCCAACCAATCAGCGATCAGGAAACTTTAACGAGCCAAAAGGGCACCGCTGCGACTCGGTGCAAATATGACTCACTGAAAGAAATGGACTATTAGTGTGTTGGTCTACTGCATGTAGGAAGTGGTCAGTAAGTTGGTAGGCTATGAGTTTACCCACCCTAAGGCAGCAAGCATTCTTGGATTCTCAATCTTTAAGTCTGTCTCTGCTACCTCACTGCGAATAAGGAGAGCCAACTGTATTAAGGACCCTTGGCACATTATATATATATTGGATGCTATATGTGTATGTATAGTATACGTGTTACTCAAATAATTTTAAGTTACTAATACCACATATTTATAATTTTTATATTCATCTGAATGTATGTCTAGATTTCTATATATTTTAAGCAGTACAAGGTTGTATATACACTGAGGTGTAATTTTTACAACCCCATTATTCTCACATATGCCCTAATATTATCCCAAGTGTTTTTAAGATTGTAGTTTTATTTTTGGCATCGATGACCAAAGTTGTTAGGATTCCATTTTTTCCTGTAACATAACTTTCATTCCTTACATTACAATATTATTTATATTGATAGTGCTGTTATGACATATTAGGAATACAGTCAGGCCTCCGACTTCGCTGGTTGTGTCTTTGCGATTTCGGTTTTCCGCGGTTCAGAGATCCGTATATTTAGAAAAAAAGTTTCGAGTATTCATGGCTAGTACTGCTGCGCGCAGCCCGATGTTTTCAAACGTAAGATTCTATTTGCAGAACTCAGAATAGGAGATAAGACCTGTTTAGAATGTGTTCGTCATATCTAAACAGCCCCATAATCTTCTTTCCAGAGAGGTGGTAGAGAAAATAGGAGTGTAAATACCTGGTCTTGAAGTTTACAATGTTGAAACCGTGCCGAACTTCCGAGATGAATTTCCAAAACATTTTAAAGGTCTAGGGGTGTTGCTGAAAACAAGGCACAAGATAGTATTACGTGATGACGCAACACCCTTTTGCCTGTATACACAGAGAAGAGTTCCTCATCCGCTACATCCAAAGGTAAAGAATAAATTAGAATATATGGTCCACCAGAATGTCATGAGGCCCGTAACTACACAAACTGAATAGTGTTCAGGAATGGTCTACACAGTGAAACGTAACGATGATGTGAAAATTTGTGGCAAAAAAGGAAATGCATCCTATGTCAAGTGTCAATGAAAACCTTACAAAGCTACAAAGAACAAAGTGTTCACAAAATTTTTGATGCTAATTCTGGATTCTTTAAAATACCCCTTTATGAAAAATCAAGAATTCTGGCAACATTCATAACTCCATATGGACAATACTGTTTCAGTCATCATCCTTTCAAGATTAGCTCTGCACCTGAAATCTTCAAGAGGATAATGTCAATCATTCTAGAGGGATTGGAAGGAGTTTTCCATGATATAAATGACTTTCTCAATCAGGGCCCTTCACAGGATATCCACAATGATCGTGTCCGGAAAATGCTACGGTGACTACAGAATGCAGAACTTAGGTTAACCGAGTTCTCCAAGGGCAAATTGAATTTCTAGAACACATCTCTGAAGATGGAATACTGTAAAGCCTGGCCCAGGAAAAGCAAAAGCTATTAAAAACTATTGAGACCACCAAACATTATATTGCAATAGTTTAACGTTATGTTTAACCAACTGGCCAAGTTCATACCAGACCTCGCCAGTATCAACGAGCTGCTGATGCAACTCGAGAGTCAACACTGGTTCTGTGTCCAGTCTCAAAAATCAGCTTTACAGGCTATTAAAAACAAGCTTGTGTCTACTGATGTATTAGCATGTTGCGATGCCACCAAGAGTAATACAATTACTGTACTGCTGAGGCCTGCCGTGACAGGCTTGTAGCTGTTCTTCTATTACCTGACATTTTGGGTAATCGACGGCTGATTACATACTCCTCAAGAGTATTAATTGACACTGACCAGAGATATGCAGTTATTGAGAAGGAAGCTTTGGCAATCACATGTTCTTGTGAGAAATTCAGTAATTATGTATTGGACGCATCCTTCAGTTTCGAGACAGACCACAGACCTTTAGGTCTGCTACAGATCTATCGAAGCTTCCACCTAGAATACTACATTTCCATTTTCAGCTATCGCTATATTTTTCTGAAGTAACCTATGTTCAAGGAGTATGGCAAAACAGCCAATGCTTTGTCTCATGATCCCATTATCCTTCCAACAATAGAAGATCTACATTTGATAGAAGTAGAGGAATATCAAGAAGCAAACTTAAAATTGTTTACAGCTACAGAATTATGATCAGAAGAAATCAAGGCTGCCCAAGATGCTGATACTAATTACCAAAAAGGGCCTATTACTTCCCAGCTGCTCTTGAAACCATATTGTGTAAAGAAACAACTCACGGTAAATCAGGGACAACACCTGTACTGTATAATAATTCCAGTATTTTTTCAGTACGGTACTGAATGCTTTACACGGAGGCATTTGAGTATCATCCAGTGCCAAGGACATGCAAGTTACTGAGTTTGGTGGTCCCTCATTCCGATGCAAATGGAAGCTATGGTTAATATGTACCATACATGTGCAGAGTTTAGACAAGAGCCAGCAGAACCCATTATGGCTATGTCCTTTCCAGCAAAATAGCCTTGGAGCCAGGTTGGTATCAGTTTGTTTTAACTTGAAGGAAAGTCTTATATCATTACAGTAGATCACACCAGCCGATGGTTGGGATTCAGAGAATTAAAAATCCACTTCGAGAGAAGTTATCAGAGCTTCGTCAGAGATATTTCCTACTCATGAAATCCCTAACAATGTGCTCTCCAAAAACAGACCTAAGTATTCCAGTCATGAATTTCAAGAATTTGCAAAGGACTGGGGATTCTCTCACTTAACATCATCACCTCTTCATCTACAGGCCAATGGTGGAACAGAGATCTGTACAGACAGCCAACAATATTGTTGAAAAGAATGCAAACCCCTATCTTAGCCAGCTGGCATATCATTCAGCACTTATCAGAAATGGCTTTACTCCCAATTAACTCCTTATGCACAGAAAAATAAAAACAATTGACTGTCCACCCTGATATTCTTCATCCAAAGGACATCGACAGAGAAGAACAGGAGAGGTATAGAGAGCAGTGTTCAAGAAATCACAGCAACCATTACTAAATGCAGAATCTTCCTGCTAAACAAAAAGATGGTATAATATATACTGTCTATAAGATTAGGAAAAGTATGATAAAGGTAAAGAATATGAGATAGGAAAAAAGTATGGAGAAGTTGAAGGAAGATTAACAAGCCCACGATTATACATACTGTAGTTACTTCAGACACTGGACCAACAATACACTGGAGAGAACTGCCTCAAATAGACCAAAAAAAGAAACGCTGTACCTGCTTCAAATGACCTAAGTGCTAGCACAATCAGTATCAATTTAGTTACAAACCCGCCCAGGGTGCCTAAATGAAACAAACCTGGAGTTTAATATTTTTCTCTTACGAGCTGGTAAGTTGACAGTCCGATATGTTTTATAAAGTTAACATTTCATGAAGCCTTTTTACTGAACCGGTCTTAATGCTGAATTTGAATATCATACTTGTTCTCTATATTCTACTCTTTATTCAAAGCATTTTAGTTGTTCGTTCAAAGATTTACTTGTTTAAAATATTCTGTATTCTGTGTAATTCTTGCTGATTTTCATGATAAATGTTTAAAAGTTTGTTTCTACATGAATACAAGCCATCTTTCTTTAACAGGAATATGATTTCAGCGAAGCTGGAAACAGCCACTAAAACTTTTAACAAGTTGGTAGTAGTAGCTGGAGGGTAAAGAGTAAGCCCTACTCACTTGATATTCCACTGAGCTCCTACTCCCCCTCCATCACAGGAAAGAACTTCTGTGAGCAGTATCAAGATATAAAACTAATGACTTACCTGTAAACCTTATTGCTACTATGCAAAGGCTTCTAAATGCCAGGATTTGATAAAGCACAAGCCAGTGTTTCTGGCCAGAATACTATGGTGATGTACATACTCAAAAAAAAAAAAAAAAAAAAAAATCAGACAAACAAATGGTGTCAGTGCCTCAAAGATACTGGTGTCACCTGGAATGCGAGTGCTCGGCAACACTGCAAGCACAAGCAGCAGTATTAGCACAATCAAAGAAATCTTGGCAAGCTAGCAAGGAAGGAGGAATTACTACATCAAACAAATCCTCCAAGAGTTCGAGTAAACTCGGCTCAATCCTAATACAAAGAGTAGGAATTTTCTTTTAAAGCTGCTTCATTGGTATTGTACATACCTGGAAGATGAGGCCTAAGCAGAACCAACTTTAGAAAAGAGTACCAAAACACTTGTGTAAATAAGGTGTAGGCTGTAAGCTTAAACATTTTGATTTTCATATAGCAAGTGGTTGATTTCACTATATTAAACATAAGTTACAGAATAGAATGACAAAAACGATAATGTTGTCCTATGCAGCATATTGAAGATAACTTTGAAAACATTAAGGTAACATGCCCAAAACTAATATAGGAATGTTACTGATGCATAAGCAAGATAAAATTGGAAAGGGGATAATATTATCAGTGCACCGCATAGGATGCACTGTAGATATTACTAAAAGGGTCTTTGGTGCATTCACTTAGGCCCCCCGCTGCTCCCTTTTTTAGCCTTTGCCTTAACTCGGTTCCAGATTTCTTTCTTCCCTCTTGCTGTTTAACCTCTTAACTTTAATTTCGAGTTGCATCAATAAGGTTTTGCCTTAATTGAACCCCTAAACAGAATGATCTCCTTGGTCCCAGGCCTGGCTCATGATATGGTCCATATTCCTAAATCTATTTGTCTGAAGCAAATTAAATTTCGTAGAAGAATATCTATGCCAGAATATTAGGCCAATGCAAAACTGTTAATACCAATAATATTGTGCAATTAACACATGGCAATATCTGCAAATAATACATCCTACAAAATGAGGAAATGCCTCAATGACATTTAGGAGGAAGTATTCAAAGTGGCAGAAAACTAAAAACCTAAATAAAGAACGTGTTAAATAAGGTCATGGAACCTCAAGGTATACATTGCCATATACAGTACTCATGTTGGAATGTAGTGCAAAATAATTGTAGTGATAAACGCAAACCTTATGTCTAAGCTTTACTCGCCACGAGTTGATACTAACACCGTAAGTTTGAAACAAAGATAAGTTCATAAATAACAATAAAAAGCAATCTTAAGCAATAATAAATAACAGTAGGTTACACAGGATCAGTACTGTACTATAGGTAAACTAATACAATAACCTAACCAATGGAAAAGTACAGAAGATAAACTCTTCTGTTATCAGTGTTACCAATAGTACATGCAAAGCATCTTACTGTATTATCAAAGCAACTATAACCTCTTTATCAGACTTCTTATCCCTTATCAAAAGGTTTTATTTGAAATAAGGATAGAAACAACACAATTCACCTAATACAAGACACATTCAGTACTTCAAGAGACTATGTACAAAAGCCAGTACAGCAATAGCAAGATACTTCTAGCCTGAGGAGGAAAACATGCAAACCAGTATTTAGGTTAATTGCGAGAACTATGACAAACATTTTACTCATAATGAATGCTCATAACTCAAGGAAATTATGAATGAAGCAAAATAAATTTGCAAAACAAAAGTCAAATTTCTTGAGCAAAGCCAACATGGGGTTATTTGCTTGGCAGATAGAGTATGGCCTAACTACCACTATTACAACTTGGAGTGCTGCCCAGAGTGAATGTGATAATGGGGTAAGATTAAACAAAGATGGTTTTCCTGCAAAATCATTGCTATAATGAATTCTTGGATCCAAACCCATAAAATTCCATTTACTTTACAGCATTCATGAAGGGGGGGTTTAATAGTGTTTACATACCCAAGGGTCCAGATGATGTGAGTAGTGAAAATACTGATGAGGGACCTATGGTCGTGGTTCTATCACGCCTCAGTTTACTATACCGACACTCATAGAGTGAGCGAGCTGGGTTTATTCCTGGCATTCCATGCATCCTTTTTTCTCTGGTATATTTAGCAATAACTATGCCTTAGAAATGGTGCTATAGGAGCCTTTATCGGAGCAACACAGGTCGAGCCCAGAAATTGATTTTTCCTTCGTCAAAATCCTTTTTTTCCCCTTCTGTTTGAAAGACAGAAGTATTGTGATCCTGGGAACATTCAGGTAATGAACATGGGTTTGTATGAAAAAATGCATAAACAGACAGTATGTGTAATGGCTTTTTTTTCATGTGGTTATAAGTACAGTACAAATATTCAAGGTTGAGTGTGTTGCCAAGCATTAATAACTGAAAGTTGACACTGTTTTTATTTCAGTACCAGTGTACAACAGCTATGGATGCTGTTGGGTGTGCAGTTTTAGATATTACTGAGCGTGACCAGCTTATGAATATGGCATCAAATGTGGGAGAATTCTTGCTTGATCAGCTAAATAATCTTAAAAAGAAACATGAATATATTGGTAAGTAATAAACAAGATTATGCCTTAATACGTTAAGCAAAAATAAAAAATAGGCTTAGAAATTTAGTTGGGTTCGGTGAGAATTGGGTGGATTAGATTAATGCTAGAAACTTCCAACTGATTTTCTAGATGATTTGACAACAGTAAGGAACATTCAGATGCACAATTGTAAAGCTGGTATTCTGGCACAAATACAAACTCTCATACTTTACCTAGGAAAGAATATCAACAAAGCTGGAAAATAGGGCAGTTAATTTTATGAGGTTTAAACAGGTGGCTGGGAGTGGAAAAGCTGAGCACTCGCTTTGAATTCAGCTGTTAGTGAGAACAGAAATTTTTTATTAGCAGGAAATTTTGGCTTTTTAATCTTTCTTTACCTTTCCAGCATGTTAGTGATTGCTTTGGGAATGCCTGCAGCTATGTAGACCTCCCTGGGGGTGTTGGGACAATGTTGTGGCACCTTTTATGAGCCCTAAGGAGAAGGATCCGCTCCTGTTGTGCCACAGTTGCAGAGGACACTCCCACAGGCAGGAATCTCCTTATGGCGAGAGTGGAGAGAGGTCACTCTCCCAGTGGCTGGCATATAGCAGGAGGAAGAAGTCGTCCTAAAGGGATTCTTCAGTTTCAGGGTGATGTTGAACAAATCTAGACATCTTGCTCTAACCCCAGTACGCTGCCCTCCAACCTTTTCCCATTGGTTTCCTCTGGAAGTCAAATGAAGAAGTGGTGTCCCTTTAACTTTTAAGCTAACTCTCAAGGCCGGAAGCACTTCCCTTTTCCACCAGAGAATCATGAGGGCTGTCTCCTCGAGAGGAGGCCTCACCAGATTTACAGTGGGATGACACCCTGCGAGTATTATAACTAATATGGGACACACACTGCCAGTATTTGAGAAGCTCATTTCTCAAAAGGATCTTTTATGTTAGTGAGTAATGTCTCTCAACATTGGACATGTGGTCATACCTGATCATGCTAGCCCTTCGAAGCGGGTTAGCCCTCCTGAGCACGCACATGAATTAACTACTCTGGATCCAGTTGATCATTCCTGTCTTGAGACAGTGGTAGTAGCATGCACAGTACCAGCAATTGTTACCCCAAAACCTGCCTCACTGGGACACCCTCGACCTGCTAGAGGTCGGGAATAGTTTACCTAGCATGCTCCCGCCGAATTTTTATTTTACCTCCAAAGAGAAAAGCTTTGCTCCGCATCAGTGGTGAAAGGATATCACCCAGCTTAGAGCTAGGTCTTTAGGCTAAAAGGAGATGATGTTTCCTCTTCGGCAGAACTATGCTCATATGAAGTTTTGAGCAGGCTTATCTAATGATGGAAGTGAGACCCATTGCCTTGGGACATTGCTAAGGTCTTGTAGTCCCTTAAGAGGGCACCTTATGAACTGTTAAGGCTTGCCTCATTTCTTGCTTGCCTTAGCCTCTGCCAAACAGGTTAGCAATGTTAATGGTCTTTCCTTCATACGGAGCGCTGGAGGCAGGTCTCATTTTCGTTTGTCCTCGTTTATAGCTAAAACCCGGAAGCTCCGGGTTTTCTTCATTCAAGGTCGTAAGCCTTAGAGCAGTAACCAATGATCCTGATTAGTTGCTTTGTGTCTTGTGCGGGAGCTGAGGGGCTACCTTTATTGTATGCCTGCAACTCGACCTCGTGCGGGAGCTGAGGGGCTACCTTTATTGTATGCCTGCAACTCGACCTCACTTCTAGGCTCTGTAGCACCTCTTTGCAAGCATGAGGAGACTAAGGGTGACTAAAAATACAACCTCCTCTTAGCTAAGAGAATTTATTGAATGTACCCATTCACTACCTTCATCTTTCGCCTCGGGAAGAGCTCGGGTTAGAGCTCAAGATGAAAGAGGAGTTGGCATGACTGGCATTCCGTAGGATTCTCTCGGTGTCACAGATACTCCAGGCTATCATCTGGAAAATACAGACCATATTCACTGCCCATTACCTACGGGAATCGATCCACAGGTGCCCAGACCCCTTTTCACTAGGTCCTGAAGTAGCTGCACAGCAAGTGGTATAGTTACCTCGGCTCCTCTCACAGAACCATTAGCATCGGATTGAGGATGGTTATTATGTGTTAGACAGAGATCAAAGTGAAAGTTGACTGGCTCTTACGTTTTCATCTTCTCCACTCTTGGGGCACAGCATCGGAAACTGTCAGCTGGAATCGATTCGCTTGCAGGTAAGCCCCAATAGCCTGTAGGTTTTTTATTATATAATATAGAAGTGTTATTCTCCACACTCAATATTATTAGTACTTGCTAATTTGCAACCCTAGTGGGAAAACCAAGATGCTATAAGCCCAAGGGCTCCAACAGAAAATAGCCCAGTGAGAAAATGAAACAAGAGAAGTTTAAGAAAAATAACCACATGAACAAGAGAAGAAAGTAGCCACTGAACAATAGCAGTGCAGTAGTTAACCTCTTGAGTGAAGAATTGTTCACGAAGGATAGTGAGTTATAACCAGACAAACCATTGATATATATATACCTCATTGTTAATACACAGATTTTCAGCTCTGCATCCTTTATTGCACTGGCTGCACGAGTTGTTAAGAACTTAAACTCTGCACCACTGACAATGGTCCGAATTTTTGGTAGCCCGTGATAAGTACCCAGCCAAATGGTATAGTGACTGCCTCTCACCTAAAAATGAGGCTCCTCTGTAAAAAACAAGGGTTTGTACACTATTTGCGCTGCACTAAATGACAAATGTGAAGGTAATTTCTATTTTGCTTAACTTTACACAACTGAATCCTTTACTCATACTTTTCTGCCATCACTTACCCCTTAGAAAGTCCCAAATGCAATCAAAGTAAGTGCTCGGTGAGAAAGTAAGGTAGGTGGAGCTTTCCGACTCGGCTGATAAGTACCGTTCACCTGTTTACACTTCATTATAAAAGTTTAACTGCCATATTCTCCAGCTTTGCTGATATTCTATCCTATGTAAGGGACTCAGGTTTGTATAGTTAGGAAAAATACAAATTATCTCCAAATTTGTCGTATTTATGTTAAGAAAGGCATGGCTGTTTAAGCTAGACTTTGCTTTCCTTGGGTCTAAAAAGGTTTACAACACTTGAGATCCTACAAAATCATGATGACCATATTTGCTTGAATATATTACGAGGGTCTTGGAACGTAAAAACGGGATGCAGTGAAAGTTTTTTTATTATAATGTAAGTGTACTATACTGTTTAGTAAAACTGATGATTCAAATTTTAAAGGGCATTTGATGAAAAGTAATATTAGATTAGTATGTATATTTAAGAATTGTGGTGTACGAATACTGTCATCCATGTATGTGTCCCTTACAGATAATATTTCCTAGTTACAATTATAAATACTTTGATGACAGCTAATAGATTGTGACTAAAATATTGTAGGAAATATTTGTTCTTTGGCGTCAAACAAACCTTTGTTCTTTAATTAGGGAGATTTGCTTTTGATTCAGCCGCTGTTTTTTATGCATGTACAGACATCTCCTGTCAAACTTATTCATTTTCTTTCTCAGAAAACGGATAGTATCACCAGCAGGCTCAGGAGGTTGCGCGACCATTCCTGTCCAAGACATTAGTACCAGCTCAGCACTAGCAATGTATTCTTGGTCACTATTCACCAATCCTTCATCGTGGGCATCTCTATCAGAGGTGTCTGAAGGATCACTGGTTGGCTGACTTTAGATCACCAGTTCCATCCTGTTCCATTGGGGCAGCAGGTGCCAGAGAATGTGGCCTGGTGGTTCAACGAAAACCTCACCAGCGTAGTTTCACTCAACTCCCGCCTCTGTTCATGCATGTTTCCAGAAGCATGGAATGAAAGGTGAGGAGCCCACCTGGAGGACCTGGTCGTCTCGGGTGTGGAACGAAGAAGAACTGCATCTGCACGTAAATGTCCCAGAGTTGCAAGCAGCTTTCCTAGGTTTGCAAGGATTCCAAGAACATTCAAGGAGGCACTCAGTATTGTTGATGAATGACACCACCACCGTAGTGGCCAATGTCAACAAACAAAGAGGGTTTTGTATCATGCTCTCATTGTAAGCTGACGAAGCGGATGCACATCTAGACATTATTTCATGTTGTGTGGAGTTGTCAGCAAGGTACATTCCAGGCAAAAGTAATGTACTAGCAGACCCATTGTTGCCATAGGCAGGTAGGAACAGAGGGATCCCTACAACTTTGGTAGCAGAAAAGCTTACCCTATGGAACTCTCTGGGGACTGACTTGTTTGCCATCTGGCTGAACAGGAAGCTCCTTATGTGTTGCTCCCCTATTCTAGACACGTGCATTGTTCGAAGATACCTTCCAATACCCATGGGATCACCTACACATGTATATCGTTCAGCCTGATTGAGCTGGTAATCAACAGAGTTGATTACTCCAGGACTGTGTATGACCATGGTGGCTCCCAGATGGCTTCATGCCTATTGGTATCCCAATCTGATTGCTCTTCTGGTCGAGGTCCTGAAACTTCTGCCAGCCACACCTTGAGAGGTACCACCAAGCCACAGAGTCCTTTGCTCTTCACAGGTGGAAACTTATGCAGCATCTCCTCTGAATGAAAGGCTTTTTGCGAGGCCCAGCAAAGTAGGTGTCTATGTCCTGAAGTCTTCTAAAGCTGGCTACTAGACTAAGTGTGCCATCTTCTGCGATTGGTGTCTTAGATGACATATTTCAACTTTACCACAGGCATTCCTTAGCTAAAAGAACCCCTTAGAGGCTGTCAGATGCTACTGCTCAGCCTTGAGTATGGTCTTTCAACTGTAGGGTATAGACCTCTCTGCTTCCTGGTAGTTGTCTATACTCGTGAGGAGCTTCAACCAGTCTTACCTACTCTGGGATCTCAGGCCCCTTTAGTGGGATGTGACCTTGGTCCTCAAGGCTCTGACTCTGAAGACTGTTTTAGTGCTATCTCTAGCACCAGCAAAGAGTTGACGAATTGCACGATTTCTCTTATTTAGTCACCCATGCTAAGGGGTTGGAAGGAGGTCTCCTTTAATTTTGCATGGCGCCAGGTTTGAGTACTCCATCCCCTTCTTCCTGGAGGGGTCACAGGAGATGCTCTTGTCTCTTATGAGGATTCTGCGGAGCTATCTGTAAAAGACGCTGACACCTCCGGTCCAAGTAGCAGAGACTTTTAGTTACCCTAGCAAGTCCAAGAGGGTGTTGTCAAGAAATACGGTCTCTTTGTGGCTTCCTGAGACAATACGTAAAGCTTGTGCCTTGGCAGACGAGATAGTCAAAGTGTCAGCGAAGACCAGCCCTCACAAGGTCAGAGGCATTGGCCTCAGCCTCGCCTTAGCTTTCAGGAGGAACCTGTCAGAATTTACCAACAAGTCCCTTAACACCTTAGTGCTTGGACTTGTTGTGGCTGCTCAAGCTGTTGCATAACCAGGCCTGCTTCCAAATAGGGTAAGAGTGCATCTTGTTTATGGTAATGAGTAGATGTAAGCCTGGAATGAAAGGTAGTATATAACTGGCTCTTCTTCATTCTTCTGTCCCCTCTCTTGGGAACATAGTAGTCGAAATGTTACATGCTGGTCTGGTAATTAGTAAGTTCAGTTTCACGTCAAACCACCACCTTTATGTTTGAGGAAAGATCTCTCCATTCCCCTTAACAGGCAGAGATATGGTGAATTGTACAGCAACGCATTAATCATCATACAGTACTTGGTATTTTTATTCTAACTTACATCCCATTATGGGGGACAGGTTTCTCAGGATTGATCAAGTACATTTACACATGTACAACCTAGGTCCTATCAGTCTTTCATCCTTTTTGAAAATCAAAGAGGGTTGTCAGTGGTTCACATTTTGTTTCTTCACTGAACAAGTGTTGAAAGGGAATAAAAGTGAACCTTCTAGTTTTGGTTTTAGGGGACCCCCAGCCCTTCAAACAGTGAGTCACCCCCCAATAATAGGTCAAGGTTTGTATGCTGCGTAGGAACAAATGACAAATTTTCAAAGTAATTTGTAATAGTCCAATTTCAGATTGTGCTGTAACAGTCACCCTAATTAAAGGACTTAGGTTTTTATGGCTAGGAAAAATACAAATTACCTGGATAATTTGTCATATTTCCAAACATAAGAGAGACCATATGAAACATGCATAAGTTTTACAACATTGTTGCTTTGTACATTCAGTCATTAAAAGGATGATTCTTTATTTATAGGCGATGTTCGGGGAAAAGGTTTACTGTTTGGGATTGAAATTGTATGGAGCAAACACAGTAAAAAACCATCACAAGAGATAGCTGAACAAATTGTCCATAGGTAGGTATTTAGAAGCTGCATTTATCAATATTTTGGCTTATACAATATTTTATTGATTAGATAATTTTCTGATTTTATAAGTCATATTACTATAAATGATTTGTTATGCAAGTGCCCAAAATTTAATGAATTTTTTTTCCAGAATGAAGGAAGAAAACATTCTGTTGGCCAATGAGGGATTCTGTCGTAATATCCTTATGCTCATTCCGCCCATGTGTTTCTCAATTGAAAATGCCATGACTTTTACGCAAAAGTTGGACAAAGCTTTAACAGAATTACCTACTACAAATATTGTGAACGATCTTATTACCGGTCTTCCAACAATGTAAGTACCCAAAATGATATAGTTTTGTTTCAATAGGAAACTATTTCTACGTGATTAAGGTATTTGGGAGTAAATTGAAAATGGTTACTTGATCTTTTACTAAGAAGGATTAATGCAGTTAGGTAATTTTTATAACAACTTCAGGGCTGGATCATTATTGTCTTAGCTATCAGGCCTTTTGTAAATGTCATAACTTTTTTCCTATTGGTTATGATATCCCTCCACCCAAGTTGCATAAATCCCTTTTGGAATATTTATTGACCTCACCATGGAAATATGTTTAAGTGAATGTCCAAATTCACTATATGTACATGTATGTGTATATGTATATATATATTTATATATATGTTTATACTTTAAACTTTTTTCAGTAATTTTGCATTAAAAATTAGTATAATTCAACCATGACCCAAGTACTATATCAATCATCAGACAAGAAACCCCTAAAATATTATCTTAACCGAACCAGAAGGATGATTGATAGGATTGCTATTTTTCCTTTGACTATAACCAACAATAATCCTCAACAAAAAGGTAGGAATTACCAACATGTCTTATGATCAACCAGAGATTTTAATAAGGCTGTTGACAAAAATTTTGAATAAATTAAGTCCTCTAAAGTCCTTCCAATCATTTTAAAAATTAAAGATATGTGGCTTTGCATCAGATTTCAGAATGATATTAAGTAATTAGGTATTTCATTTCTTGGCACTATTATGCTTATTTACTATGTTTGTTTATAAGAAACTTGTTTGATTTTGTTCTCATTCGATAATAAACCTTTTGACAATCCATAATTACTTCAATAATAATTCAGTAAATATAAAAGATTCACAGTTCTAATTTGTACAATATCAGTAAAAAATGGCAATTTTCTACATAGCAATTATCCCACAACAGCAATTTTCTTGTCACACAGACAGGGAAGGATGATGGCCATTGATCAGGTTTTCGGTACACTTCAAGGGTCTAATCAGGCTCTTTTGAGTTGCTATGGTCGTAGGTATTTCTTATGATCCAGGTGTTTGAACAAGATCCTACTCCCAGTGCTCTAACAACAGTGATTCTATGTTGGGGAACAGGCATATGTGTGTCTTATCATTGATTCAGCAGCAGCTGTGCTGACAGCAGCGACCCAACTGTAGAGACTCAAGCACGATGACATATCACTCTCAGCTCTTGAGTCTGCTGCCATGGCTAGCCTCTAACCACTATCCTATATTGACCATTGGTCAGAGGTAGTCATATACTTTGTGAAAACCCCAGGACTTGGCAAATCCTGAGTAGTGGAAGAAGTATATAGACTTGTTCTTTTAGTGCACAAGTCTGTCGAGTCCTGAAGAGAAGGGATGCAGTTGCCTCTCCCTATGCTATACAGGTGGGGCAAGAGGATGCAATATACATGAGGAATGCCCTAGTGCTGGAGTCTCTGGCCAGCCCTTCAGAGGCAGCACCAGTGTGATTCAAATCCCATGACAACATTAAAGTCAGTACTAAAGAAGCCTCCAGAACCTTATCTGGAAATCCAAGAAAGATGCGGATAATGCTCCAGCCTTCGCCCCCCAATCCTGGTCAGTCCAGAAAGGGCAGTAGAGGATTGATGGGAGGATGGGGATGCTTTATTGGCATTCTCCTCTAGCTGCCATAATTGGGGCTGCTTTTCACTTATTTGACTAATGAGGTATGACCTTGAGCATAGAGCAGGTTGGTGGAAGTCTATATACCTTTTATCTATAATTAACTCAACTCCTCCCCTCACTCGCACATTGTTGATGTTTCGGTTCTACCCTCAGGAGTCACAGAAAACTATGCCCCTAGTGGTAGAGGTGAAAGTGATGAATAAAAAATACTTTCAAAATTGTCCAAGGCTTGTTGCCTCTCTGGTGGAGAAGTCAACGTGGGGCTGGAGATCAAGATAGACACGTTACGTACTTTACAATCTGCCATTGGGAAAGACTGCGTCGTCATGTTTTCTGTGTAACAAAAGGATGCATATTTCCAGATACTTATCCATCATTCTGAAAAAGTAGCTCCACTTTGTCCTTTGGGGAGTACTGTACTAGTTCAAAGGTGTGTGCCTCAGACTACGGCTCCCCAAATGTTTACCATTTTTGTACGTTGGCCCAGTGGAACAGATTCGTCTAAAAATACATCAATGATACTCTGATCCTTTTGTCCACTAGAAGAGAGTCTGATTATCTTTTGCAACGACCTACGGATCATGATCAATTGGTGAGAAGTTCAGTCTTACTCCCAAGCAGAGGAATGGAGTACCTAGATATACTGATATACACTGCAACAGCGTTCTCCCATCGAACAATCATATCAGCAGATTCCTGCACGATCATAAATTCCCAGCTGGAGGGGGGAAAACCTCTGGGACACTTTTTGTAGTTGGAGAAGGTAAGCTTGTTCCTCATGCCCACCTGTAATGTCTGAAGCATCATTGGTCAGCAAACAGCGATTCACCCTACCATCTGGTTCTAGTGGATCGTGGTGGCTTAACAACAAAAAATCCAGGTGACTCCCCACCTCCAGAGAAGAATGTTCAAAGAAGCATCCAGAGTTGGGAAGAACCCTGACAAACAAAACCGCCTCAAGAATGTGGTCAACATAACAAAAGCACCTGCATATCAACCTGCTGGCAATGCAAGCACCACTGGTAGCATTGCAAACTTTCCAACTGAGATTGATAGGGCACTCAGTAGTGTTGATGAGTGACGACACTACTGTTATGGCCTATGTCAACATGCATGAGTGCACTTTTTCTCAAACCCTCTGCAAATTGGCAAAGTGGGTGCACACTTGTGTGTTTGACAATGCAGTAGAGCTGTCAGCAAGGTTCATTCAGCGTAAGAGGAATATTCTAGCAGGCACACCAAAATGCCATAGATAGGTAGTGGTATCAGAATGGTCCTATATACATGTGTGTTTGGAAAGGGTTCTTGGCTTTTTCTGATTCCCATAGATCAACCTCTTCACCAACTGCTTGAACTAAAAGCTTCCGGTATTCTGCTCGCCAGTTCCAGACCTGGCTGTAGCACTAGAGCTTCTAATACCCCTGGAACAAAATGGATACACTCTTTTGCACCTAATTTACCAATTACTGGAGATACCTGATGAAATTGGGTATTGGGATGACCCTTGTGGCCTCCAAGCGGTCACACACTAAATAGTATCTAGATCTGCTGATGGTATCCAGTATCTCAGAGTTTGGGGTATTTCTTATAATACATCCACACAACAGCTTGAGTAGCCATTACAGGTCCAAGCATAAAGATGTCAAGGGACTTCTCAGGTAGAAGGCTGTGAATGTGCTATACCTCTTCCAGACATACGGCTTCAGCACTAGGCCACTAGTATTTTTTTTAAAGTGTGTTTGGGAAATATGCGTGACTTTGTGAAGTTTGGTCCTGGCTCGTGCCTCTATTTTCTCGTCAGCTGATGTGTAAAGTCTCCGGATCATCTCATGAAACCAGAAAGGACATTTTCCTTGATAACTCGTTCTTGAACCTACCAGTGTTAACGAACAGTCCCTTACACTCGGACATGAGGTGTCAGTTTCTCTTCAGATAGCACTGCAAAGGCTTCAAGAGGACACAAGAGCACCTCACCTCGTCTTTATCACCACCCGATGCCTCCCAGAGAGAGGGGATGGAGAAGAACTCTAACCTGGAGTCTTGGTCACAAAGTACAACCCAAAACTAATGTAGACCTCCTTCCATCCACAAGCGTGAGTGACTACGTAAGAAAGGCCATGCAACTCGCTCTCACTCTACGCCGTCGATAAATCAAGCAAAAAGACAGTCTCTTGTAGGTTAGATCCCTGATTGACGGCCTTTCTAAAGGTTCGAACTGTTTTTGCTAAAAACCCAGATAACCATAGTTGCATCCCACTCTGGGGGCCTGAGATCCCACGGTCAGCAAGACTGCTTGAAGCCTCTCACGAGCATAGACAATTCCCTCGAAGCTGAGAGGTCTATATGCTTCAGTTGAAAGACCATATATAAGACTGAGCAGTAGCCTTTGAAGACAACAACCGAGACGCCTCTCGAAGAGGGAAGACGAGGGAATCTGCACTTGGCCTGGTTGACATTTGTAGAGGACCTCTGGAGATATCTGGACATCTGTGCAGTGCCTCGCAAGAAGCCTTTTGCTCGGGCTAAACTCCATGGACTGGTGATACCTCTCCAGGTGCAGCTGCCAGGTAAGAGTGGGCCAAAGGGGGCAGTTCTCTTGGGAATTTAACCAGATCAGGATACCAATTAGGGTCTAGCCTTCTGGGAGTCGCCAATATCATCCTGATTCTTGGAGTGATCAACATCCTGTCGATTACCGGCTGAGTCAGGCTAAATGGGGAAAGGTGGATCTTCGAACGTTGTCCATGGATCCGGGATGGGGGAGCTTCCTATTCTGCCGCACAGCATACAGGTCGCTTTCCGGTGCCCCCAAGGCTAAAATGCTTTTCACCACGAGATGATGTAAGGACCACTCCCCTGGCGGCCGAGTGTGTGTTAGGACGTTGCTCTAGGTTGGATGGCACCTCTCTGACAACTCAACAGCAAGAAATGCTCCTCAGAAGTGTATCTGCTTCATCAACCGTGCCCGTTGCTTGTTGACATAAGCCACTATACTCAATTTCTTTTAATGAGGCGCATTTGCACTGACTCGCAGGGGTGTCCTTTTAGCTCGGAAAAGTTTCCTACTCGCTGATTGGTTAGAATTATATTGTCCAACCAATCAGCGATCACGAAACTTTTCCAAGCTAAAAGGGCACCCCTGCCAGTCAGTGCAAATATGCCTCACTAAAAAGAATTGACTATAGTCATGCAGTTGCTCACCAGTAATACTGATTGCCTGCTTAAAAGTTTTTGGAATGCTTGCAGCCTTGAAGGCTGCTTTCAACTCAAGGACATTGATGTGAAAATGCCTGTCTTCCTTGGACCACACCCATAACATGACTATGTCATCCAGGTGTGCAGCCCACCACTCATTCAGTATATCCGAAAACAGATGCAAATCCAAGTTGAGAAGTCGAGTGGGACTCCTCTGGTGAGGTTGTTCTCACCGAGCACCAGGCCAAATTGCTATAGATCTCCTGTGGCACCGGCACAGACGGAACACAGGAAACCCTGGTTGCTACCCAGGCATCACTCGTGGAAACGCCCATAAGGAACAATCTTCTCCGAGGACATGTGTGTGACATGAGAAGACGTTGAAATTGCTGAGTTGGAACAACTGTCTTGGAAGGAATGTTATTGTGCCATCTCCCTGAGCTTGCTTCTAAGGGAAAGATCTTTGCTGCTGCCGAATCTATCAGCATACCCAGGTATTTCAACCTCTGCTTGAGTATGAGATTATCTTTATCCTGAAGCAACTGCCTTAATGAAGACGCTAGGATCAACCAATCATTAAAATATATCGGCAGACTTCACTCACAAATAGATCTAAGTGGCTACTGAGGTGAACCACTCACAGTCTGAAGCACAGTGTCTTGAACAGGTAGACCTAAGTGGCTACTGAGGTGAACCACTCACAGTCTGAAGCACAGTGTCTTGAACAGGTAGACCTAAGTGGCTACTGAGGTGAACCACTCACAGTCTGAAGCACAGTGTCTTGAACAGGTAGACCTAAGTGGCTACTGAGGTGAACCACTCGCAGTCTGAAGCACAGTGTCTTGAACAGGTACACTGTACCATAGAGGGAGAAGCTTAGGTATTTTCGACATGCCCTTCAAATATACTGAAAGCATAAAGTCTTGCTCTGATGGAAGACAGCACGGAATGCATTACTTCCATCCTTAACTTCGTTTGACACACAAACTTGCTTTAAGTAGAGGTCAATGATTGGTCTCCAGCCCCCCTCCCCACCTTCTCCACCAAGAAAAGGGTGCTGTAGAAGCCTAGAAGCCCTGAGATCAATCTCAAACAAATTTGAGTATTGTACGTTTGTCTCCAACATCGCTTCCACCTCAAGGCTTTCGCTGATATTTGAAGATCTGACAGGAACTCAATTGGAAAAGGAGAGGGGGCAGTGGTCCTGAAAGGGAAGCAAGTAATCGTCGTGAAGAACCACTCGTTACACAAGACTGCCACTTTGCAATACAAATAATAGCCTTTTCTTGGCACCTGGAGAGGGGGAACTCAATTTTAATAAATTACCCTCTCCCTGCCATATTTCCACTAACATCCCTCCTGATAGGAGCGGGGTGCGGTGGTCAAAAACTCTTCGAGAAGAGGTCATGGGAGCAGCAGAATGTGGTCTCAGAACAGACTCTGGGCCTTTCTTTGATCCTAAACCTACCTGTCTCGCCGAACACGAGACAAGTAGGTTCAGGATCAAAGAAAGGCCCAGAGTCTGTTCCTAGACCACATTCTGCTGCTCCCATGACCTCTTCTCGAAGAGTTTTTGACCACCGCACCCCGCTCCTATCAGGAGGGATGTTAGTGGAAATATGGCAGGGAGAGGGTAATTTATTAAAATTGAGTTCCCCCTCTCCAGGTGCCAAGAAAAGGCTATTATTTGTATTGCAAAGTGGCAAAATGGCAGTCTTGTGTAACAAGTGGTCCTTCACGACGATTACTTGCTTCCCTTTCAGGACCACTGCCCCCTCTCCTTTTCCAATTGAGTTCTTGTCAGATCTTCAAACATCAGCGAAAGCCTTGAGGTGGAAGCGATGTTGGAGACAAACGTACAATACTCAAATTCGTTTGAGATTGATCTCAGGGCTTCTAGGCTTCTACAGCACCCTTTTCTTGGTGGAGAAGGTGGGGGTGGGAGGCTGGAGACCGCTCATCGACCTCTACTTCAAACAAATTTGTGCGTCGAACGAAGTTCAGGATGGAAATAATGTATTCCGTGCTGACTTCCATCAGAGCGAGACTTCATGCTTTCAGTATATTTGAAGGGCACGTACTTTCAAGTACCTGTTCTTCAGACACATCGAAAATACCTAAGCTTCTCCCTCTACGGTACAGTGTACCTGTTCAAGACACTGTGCTTGAGACTGTGAGTGGGTCACCTCAGTAGCCACTTGGGTCTATTTGCGAGTGAAGTCTGCTGATATATTTTAACGATTGGTTGATCCTAGCGTCTTCATTAAGGCAGTTGCTTCAGGATAAAGATAATCTCATACTCAAGCAGAGGTTGCTGATAGATTCAGCAGCAGCAAAAATCTTTCCCTCAGAAGCAAGCTCAGGGAGATTGCACAATACATTCCTTCCAAAACAGTTGTTCCAGGTCAGCAATAGCAACGTCTTCTCATGTCAGACACATGTCCTCGGAGAAGATTGTTCCATCTGCCGTTTCCACGAGTGGTGCCTGGGTAGCAACCAGGGTTTCCTGTGTTCCGTCAGTGCCGGTGTCACAGGAGGTCTGTAGCAGTTTGGCCTAGTGCTCGATGAGAACCTCACCAGAGGAGTCCCACTCGACTTCTCAACTCGGATTTGCATCTATTTTCGGATATACTGAATGAGTGGTGGGCTGCACACCTGGATGACATAGTCATGTTATGGGTCTGGTCCAAGGAAGACAGGCATTTTCACATCTATGTCCTCGAGTTAGAAGCAGCCTTCAAGGCTGCAAGCATTCCAAGAACTTTTAAGCAGGCAATCGTTACTACTGGCGAGCAACTGCACAACTAGTGGCCTATGTCAACAAGCAAGGAGGCACGGTTGATGAAGCAAATGCACTTGAGGAGCATTTCTTGCTGTAGAGTTGTCAGAGAGGCGCAATCCAACCTAAAGGAACGTCCTAACACACTCAGCCACCATGGGAGTGGTCCTTACATCATCTCGTGGTGGAAAGCATTTTAGCCCTGTGGGCACAGGAAATCGACCTGTATGCTATGCGGCAGAACAGGAAGCTCCCCCATCCCGGATCCATGGACAATGTTCAAAGATTCATCTTTCCCCATTTAGCCTGATTCAGCCGGTAATCGACAGGATGTTGATCACTCCATGTATCAGGATGATATTGGTGACTCCCAGATGGCTAGACCCCAATAGGTATCCTGATCTGGTTAGTCCCAAGAGAACTGCCCCCTCTGGCCCACTCTTATCTGTCAGCTGCACCTGGAGAGGTATCACCAGTCCATGGAGTCTAGCCCATTATGGGTGGAGAATATCCAGTATCTCTGAGCAAAAGGCTTCTTGCGAAGCACTGCACAGATGTCCAGATATCTCCAGAGGTCCTCTACAGGTGTCAACCAGGCTAAGTGGGACATCTAAGATTGGTGTCATCAAAGCGCTATTTCTCTGGTTGTCACGTCTTTAGCGTAGGTTGCATATTCCCTCGTCTTCCCTCTTCGAGAGGCATCTCGGTTGTGGTCTTCAAAAGCTACTGCTTAGCCTTAGATATGGTCTTTCAACTGAAGCATATAGACCTCTCAGCTTCCAGGGAATTGTCTATGCTTGTGAGAAGCTTCAAGCAGTCTTGCTCACCATGGGATCTCTTGAAGGCAACAGCCTGGCAGACCTAAAAGACTCAACCGCTACCTTCACATGACTCTCCGGCAGAAGACGTGGTACCCCACACTGAAGAGTTCAGTGCCACATATGGGCTAACCTGTTTTGAGAAGCGAAAGACCACAGCTTTGTTTCTTGAAAACCCAGTTGGCCTACAGGTTTGCTGTCTGGTGAGCCATGAAGGTGACGGCGTTCTCTCCAGACAACACAAGGCTCTTGTACTTCCCTAAACCTCCAGAGTCGATAACCTCATCGATTTAGTGAAGTACATCACTGCACCCAACCACTGGTTGAGCCAGGCCACAGCTTGGAGAGAGGCAGCCAAGGACAAGTCCTCCATGCCTTCCGACTGATTTGCTTGCTGTATTCTTCAGTTGTTTGCTCATTGTTTTAAAGAACACTTTCCAACATCCCGAGAACACTTCAACCCATGACTGACTTTTCATGGTAATCTCTAGTAAACCATCTATACCACAAACCAAATGTAATATTAAAAGACCTGGTTTACAGTATAAAACAATTACAGTTTTTTACTTTAAGAGCACCACCCCTTTTTTTTCATGAGCAAAATTCTTTACTCTAGTCACTTTTTCATTTTTCAGATCTGTGGGGTCAGAAACAAGGGATGTTCGGCTAGGTATTTTTCAGCCACAAGAAGAGGACGAGGATGATATTACATCATCATTGCAGGATAACATGGATCAAGAACATGCTCAACATTGTTACCAAGATCTTGATTGAAAATGATATAAATGTAAATACATCAATCTTCATGAATGTCATGTCCAAATCATTTTGTAATTTCATTCATATCATATAGGTTTACTCTCATAAACAATCAGAAACTGGTTACAGATATATTTGTTCAATGATCATATATCAAAATTGTATTTTTCATTACTGTACTTATTGGGCTTTTCATAATTGGTACAATAAAATTGATTTAATGAAAAATCATGACTGTCATGTCCTCGAAGAAAAAATTTAATTGAACTGTTCCAATTAATGTGACACTAATCAAGTGAATTAAGACCAACAAGTATAATAAATATTTTGTTATTTTAAATTGAGCTGAAAAGATAAAAAATGTCTATAAAAGTAATAAGCATGAATGTCATTTAGTCATTTGTTGATTATGTAATTGTAATGTGCAAAACATGGAAACTGGACCATGGATTATTTTACAATAGGGTGAGTATACACCTTCCTGCACTAGCTGACTATATGATAAGGCAAGACAAGTGGTTACATTTTACAGTTCTGTGTCTTTAAAAACAAGTATATATTTTGTCAGTAATGGGATATAATAATGATGATCATGTGCATGAAGCCAGCATATGCCTCTAGTGCACACTGGCAGTTATGAAATAAACAGTAGACTAATCTTGGACAAGGCTAAAATCATAATTTACCCAAACTTCATTGAAAACCATAACCATATCTGGTTTTTGTCATTAAAAAACTACTTACCTACGTCATCCAACATGACTGTCGAAGCACAAATTAAAATTGCAATATACTATGCCTGTGGATGTTATATCTAACTTTATCCAATACTGTATAATGGTTTCTGGTACTTTATGAATATGAAATGGTAACCCTGTAAGGAGTTTCAACTCCAATGAAGGTGATGAGGAAAATAAAATAGATTAGAACATACAAATAAATGAAGCTAAACGTGAGCTTGGTTGAAGAATGCTATTTCATAATATGAGAAAATAATTTTCAAAGTAATTTTTATTTTTCCAATTATACAAACTTGAGCTCTTTACTTTGGAGTATAGATGTTAACTCAAGCCGACTATAAAACTTAACGAGGTGTCGCCAACGATACCGGTAGTAGCGGGGGAACTACGGCCCCCTGTTCACCCATACCTCCTTCATTTTAATCGCAGATGGGACTTTCTTTAAGGGCATGTGATGGCTCAGGTTTGTTTAGTTAGAGAAACTACAAAGTATTGTACTTCAAAAGGTGTCATTTCTTCCTCTGGATTAAAACCATTTGCTCTTTACTATGGAGACTCCCCTCTTAGGTGGGTGGATGTCCCTTCAACTGGCTGGAACTTTTGACCTGGGATCGCTGCATCCAAGCATGATGCGAGAGATAAGTATACCGACACCTCATAAACTGATGGCATGACAATACCAGTGGGTTATGGGCCCATGGGATAGTGATTATAAGCTTATGAATGTAACTGTGATTGTCATGGTCCATGTATAATTCACACGTTTGTGAATCTATACAAACGGGACCAGACATCCAAACTCTCCCTCATAAGGGAGATTGGGGACGTAACGAGCAATATAAAAACATATGGTCTAGCTACCAGCAATATGGGGCATACATACAGTCGAAGAGATCCCGCTAATAGGGACTTCGGATGCCATGCCACAAGAGGAGAAGATTGAAGAAAAGAAAAAAGGCCAATCAATTCCTTTTCATTCATCCCCAACTAACACTACTCAACCACTGCTAATAGTCCACTCGCTGTGAAGTCATCAGATGGCCTATTTAAATAGGGACGTGAGTACATTTTGCAAGTAGTGGGAAGTGAAGGTAGACTACCCCTTCCATACCCACAAAGAATCACAAAAGTTCTTTTTGAATCTGCCCTTGCTGAAAAGCCAATGTTTGATTCGTGAGCAAGATCCTTGAGGGACATCGAGAACAGGTCTATGTCGACAAACCCCACAAGGTCAACACTTTTTCTACTATCCAAGGACCCCTCAGAACTAACTACTTGAGACTTCCTGCTCAGTTTGTCTGCTAAGATCTGTCCCTCACAGCATTGCAGCAGCTAGTTGAAAAGTTGCCGTGAAATAAAACTACCTTGCTTGTTTGGATGTAACTCAAACAGAAATTTTAATAAGCCAGGTCAGTTGTTTCCAACTCCAAGAGGTTTATGTCATTGCCAATCTAACTTGGCACAACTCGGAGGACCTGCGATGTAGCTGGGTGCCCACCCCACTTCTTTACATGCATCCATTTAGAGCATCAATTTGGGAAGGGGGTGAGAGATCTGCCCCTATGAAAGAGTCCAAGATTCAACAATTCAGATTTCTCCTTGCTCCACCTGCTCTGAGACCCAAAGATCTTCAGCTGCCACTGAAGTGACTACTGCTGGCATCGTCAAGCATTTTTGCTAGCTTCGCATCAGTAACTGACAAGCAACTTCTGTAAATCTTGCAATGGGAAAACTTTCCCTCGTGTCTGTCTGTATTTCAAAATCTACCAAGTCCTGCTTGGGTTTCATGGAGGATTTCTCCTAGTTTCACCACGAAACTCATGAATCATGCTTAAAAATGGAGTTGAGAATGCTTTTATGTGCCGAAACTCTTTGGTACTCTCATGAAGATGGATAGCAAAATTATCTGGTGAGCCAGGCTGAGGCTCGCAAGACCCCAGTATCGCTGCACTGGGTAGCAGGAAGATCGCGTCAATCACTGTGACAGAGTTCCAGAGAGCTTAGTTGCGATGAACCAGCGGTCTCTGGCGACAAGTCGTACTGAAGCTAAACATACACTTGCCATTAGTTAGCAGTCTTGATTCAAGACTTGCCTCTGGTGTACTCTCGTGAAACAAGACTCGACAGTGGCGTGCACCTGTGACCTAGCGAGATATTGCGAAATGAGACATGGTCCTGGCAAGGGCTCTCAAAACGAGACTCGCCCCAGGAGAGCACTTGAGAAATGAGACTCGCCCCAGGAGAGCACTCAAGAAATGAGACTCGCCCCTGGAGAGCTCGCGAAACGAGACTTGCCCCTTGTGAGCACTCGCGAAATGAGACCAACCCCTAGAGAGCGCTCGTAAAATGAGACTTGCCCCTGGAGAGGGCTTGCGAAACAACACTCGCCCCTGTCAAGTGCCTGTGAAACAACTCATCCCTGGTGAGTACACAAAATCTAGACTCTACCCTAGGAGAGCTCTAGTGAAACAAGACTCCCTGGCGAGCACTGGCAAAACGAGTAATAGACCCTGCAGAACATTCTCAAAGAGACTCGCCACTGGCGCATATATCTCAACATATCAGACAGAGTATAATGCCTTATAAAAAGGATTTTTAAACAAAACTATTATTCATATACTTACCTTTCTTTGGAATAGAAAATTATATTTATTCAGAAGTGTCAATCAAATTCACAACCTCAGAATAAAAATAAAGAAGGGGGCCACTATACTGCTTTATATGGATAGAATAGCAAAATTAGTGAGCCAAGTAAGTGCAATTTAAAAAATGTGAGACAGATTTGTATCACCAAAAGTAAAATGGGGATGGGGTGAGAAACTTAGATTTTAATTTTACCTTTGAAAAGTAAAATGTTGAATTACAATTCAGTACTGTACAGTACATAATTCCCAAGTGGAGGGAAGGTGATAGACAAAATTTTTTTCACGTATTCCTCTCGATAAACAACATACCGTACACTGTTAATGACCTCTCACAATTGCGAATGGCCCCATGATATATATAAAAGAACTTGTGAAAAAAAAATTCCGGTTGTAGTGGATGTATTCTTTATCATATGTAATCTTATAATAGTTTTTCAAATAAAGGAGATTAGATAGTGTTGTTACCTATGTTGTTTATCCTCCTCATGGATTTTGTAATGCATAGAACAGTTGGGGATGGTAGATAAGGATTGGAATGGATTGGTAACAGGAAATTAGCCGACCTAGAGTATGTTGATGACGCTTTCCTTATTAGTAGAACGCCACAAGACTTGCAAAGCTTGCTTACCGGAATACATAAAATATCACACGAGGGAGGGCTCAAAATAAATAGAAGAAAGACAGAGTTGATGAGAACGGAGTATGCAATGGAAGAGGAAATATTGGAAGGAGAAAGGACTAATGAAATGGAATATCAAAAATTTTAAGTAATTTTTATTTTTCCTAACATACTTACCGAGAACTACTTTCTTAGGAGGTCACTGGTGATCTCTCTCTGCCGACCAGAGTTTTGAGTAAGTTACCCCCGGCATCAAGGAATGTGCCCGGAGGGTAGGATTAAGGTAGGTCGCTAGCTTGCTGGGTCAGCATCTTCATTAAGTTCTATTGAATTAGCATAATGTTAGCAAGGGAAGAGAGGTACTCGGGGAAGGAAGGGAGGGCCATTACCCGAAAGTAGTTCTCGGTAAGTATGTTAGGAAAAATAAAAATTACTTAAAATTTTTGATTTGTTCCAACACGAATACTTACCTCGAACTACTTTCTTAGGAGACTTACACTTTAGGAGGAGGGAGTGCTATTCTGACCCACTGACCCGGCCGTGGAGGCCAACAGGCCTCTGGATAACGGGACCTACTAGAGAGCGGAAGCGCGGGTAACTACACAAAAATTCACATTAGTGTCTAAGTACTCACCCTTTGAAAAACTTCTTTTGACGTTCCTTCTCGAAGCGTAGCCGTGAAGAATGTGTTATTTTCTGGGAACAGACGGTACTCCCCGAAGAGGCAAGTAAGCAACTGGGTAGGAGGTAGGAAACCGCACTTGTGCCTACCGGTCGCTAGTCTTGAATGCGCCTGGGGTTTTACCGTTACACCGCTTGGAGGGCGGAGATGACTGTTTCAATGGAGAACCCGTCCAAGGATTTTCTTGAGTAGTCCTTGAGGTAGTGGGCAGTAAAGGTTGATTGGTTCGACCAAGTACCTGCTCGCAGAATTTGCCCTACTGCCATGTTTTTCTCAAAGGCTAAGGAGGTGCTCAGGCCCCTGAGGTCATGAGGTCTGGGAGTGCCTGGCACTGCCATGCCAGCCTCCTTGTAGGTTCTGGCGATAACCTGTCTCAACCAGAAGGAGATGGTGTTTTTGGAAATTTGTTTCTTATTAATACCTGTGGAAACGAAGAGGCTCTTGATGCCTGGTCGGAGATGCGCTGTCCTTTCCAGGTATTTTCTAATTGTTCGCACTGGGCACAATTTTAAGTCTTCTGCATTACCTGTCTTAGGGATGGCAGGAATTGAGAAACCTTCAAACCTCGGGTCCCAGACTGCTGGGTTCTGAGTCTTGGCCACAAAAGAAGGCACGAACTTGAAGGATACTTCTTTCCACCCCTTTGAGTGAGAGACGTCGTATGACAGACCATGGATCTCTCCCACTCTCTTAGCGGACGCCAAGGCCAGCAAGAAGACGGCCTTGAGGGTGAGATCTTTGTCTACGATATCCTTCAAGGGTTCAAAGGGGGGACGACACAGCATCTTCAGGACCTTGGCTAAGTCCCACTGGGGCACCCTCCTCGCCTGAGGGGGGCAAGACTGCTCGAAGCTTTTGACAAGCATCGCTATGTGTCTCGAGGCCCCCAGGTCGATGCCCTTCAGGAGGAAGACTTGGCCTAAGGCAGCCCGAACCCCTTTTATGGCTGGGATTGACATTCCTACTTTGTCCCTAAGAAACACCAGAAAATCTGCTATGTCTGGGACAGAGGCCTTAAGAGGTCTAATGTGCCTCTCAGAGCACCACTTCGTGAAGGAGGCCCATTTTGCCTGGTATATCGCGGCCGACGACTTTCTCAGGTATAGAGACATTCTCTTAGCCGTGGAGGGAGAATAACCTTCCTTCTTCAGGAGCCGCTGGATAGTCTCCAGGCGTGAAGACGAAGGGAGAGTGGGTTGTCGTGGAGCTTGAGAAAGTGAGGCTGGTGCAGAAGGTCTGACCTGGTGGGTAGAGGCCACGGCGGGTGGCTCGTTAGGTCTTTTAGGTCTGCGAACCACTCCCTCTCCGGCCACCAGGGCGCTACCAAAGTCATCTTTAAGTTTCGGGCGGCCCTTACTCTGTTGAGCACCTGTCTTATCAACGTGAAGGGGGGAAAAGCGTACACATCCAGATTGTCCCACTTGTGCTGAAAGGCGTCTTCCAAGGCTGCTTTCGGGTCTGGTACGGGGGAGCAATAGACTGGGAGTTGGGCGTTGAGTTTCGTTGCAAAGAGGTCCATCACCGGGGAACCCCAACGCTGAATGATGAGCCTGGCTACTTCTGGGAGGAGGGACAACTCTGTCCCTACTATCTGGCCCATTCTGCTGAGGCCGTCGGCCAGAACGTTTTTCTTCCCGGGAATGAACCTTGCTAACAACACTACGTGATTTTCCTCTGCCCAATTCAGAATCTCTATGGTGAGATCGCACAACTCCCTCGATTTCAAGCCTCCCTGCTTCTTTATGTATGCTACTACCGTGGCGTTGTCGCACATCAACGCCACGGTGTTTCCCTTTAGCAGACTTGCGAAGTGTAAGCACGCCTTCTGGACTGCTTTCAACTCCAGGACATTGATGTGGAGTTGCTTTTCCCCTTCCAACCAGGTACCTCGTGCCGTCCCGTCGAGGAGGTGGGCTCCCCATCCTTGGTTGGAGGAGTCTGTGAACAGAAGTAATTCTGGAGGGCTGGTCCCGAAGGGCATCCCCTTGAGGGAGTTCGACTGGCAGTGCCACCATTCCAGGGAGGGTCTTGTGTCTGAAAGGACTGGAATTAGCACTTGTTGTGAGTCCGTCTGGCACCAGAGGTTCTTGAGATTCCATTGAATGGATCTGAGCTTTATCCTCCCTTGGGGAACTAGTTTCTCCAATGAGACCAGGTGGCCTATCAGCCTCTGCCAGTCTTTCGCTCTCCTGGGTTGTTCTGATAGGAACGGCTGGATGATGTGCCTGAGGTTCCTTATCCTGTCCTCCGAAGGGAAAACTTTTCCTTGAATAGTGTCCAATGTCATCCCCAAGTAGTTCATTCTGGTGGACGGGGATATATTTGACTTCTTTGGGTTGATGACAATCCCCAGATCTCTGCAAAACTGAAGGAGACTTCTCCCTTGTTCCTCCAAGAGGGCCTTTGAGGCGGAAAGGAGCAACCAGTCGTCCAGGTATCTGATAAGGCGGATGCCACGTTCGTGAGCCCACACTGAGACAGTCGTGAAGACTCTCGTGAACACCTGGGGCACTGTTGACAGACCGAAGCAAAGAGTCCTGAATTGCAGGATCTGGGAACCCCATTTCACCCGGAGGAACTTCCGACTCGAGGGGTGGATCGGAATTTGGAAGTATGCGTCCTTGAGGTCGACGGTCATCATAAAATCTTTCTCCTTCAAGGACAGCAGGACTGACTTTGGCGTGTCCATCTTGAAGTCCGTCTTCTTGACGAACTTGTTGAGAGCTGACAGATCTATAACCGGTCTCCACCCCCCCGTCGCTTTCTCTACCAGGAACAGGCGACTGTAGAAACCTGGCCCTGGGAGAGGAACTTCTTCCATGGCGCCCTTTTCTAACATGGAGGATACCTCCTCTTGAAGGGCGGTCCTCTTTAACGGATCTTTGGGAGCCAGCCATTCCGTCCGGTAGGCCGGAATAAGAGGGGGTGGATTCGTCAGGAACGGGAGTCTGTAGCCCTCCTTTAGGACGGACACTGTCCAAGGCTCTGCCCCTTGAGCCTTCCATGCTTGCCAATGTTGTCTGAGGCATCCCCCAACCCGAGGCTTGGGCGGGGATAGGGGGCCTCCCACTCTACCTTCTTCTAGAGGGGCGGCCTGATCTGCCTCTCCTAGAAGCGGAGTAACCCGACCTGAAGGAGCTTGAGGGCGCTGCAGCTCCCCTGCGGGAGGGTTGCGGAGTTGAGGACCAGGAGGAAAAGGGGGCCTCTCTCCTCGTAGTGCTGGAAGAGGCTTGGGGCGTCGCGGCGCTGTCCGAGACGGACCTCTTGTATGGAGGTCTCCTTGAAGTTGCCTGTCTGGTGACGTTGGCCTCCTTCTTTTTCGAGACCTTTTCCATTAAGGCCTCTAGCTCTTTCAGAGGAAACAGAGACTCTCCCCACAGGGGGAGGCTGCGAATTGCTCGCGCCTCCCTGTCCGGTACCTTCCGAGACACTTTCGTAAGAACAGTGTCTCTCTTACGGAGAACCCAGTTGGCTGTAAGGGCGAGAGACTGATATGTTAAGAACTTGAGGGTTTTACCCCCGGAGGTAATGAGGGCCCTCATTAGGTCTTGCTGGTCAGGGTCCTCGGGGTCTTGAACACCCACCAGTCTAGCCAAGAGGAGACGTTAACCAAGTCTCGCGACATCTCCTCCATCATGGAGGCCTCTGCTGGTGAGAAACAGACTGGGGCCGAAGAGGCTCTGTCGTCAGAGACGCCTTGGCTCAGAATGTCCACGGCCGTCTCCACTTTACAAGGACCTGGGCGACGTCCTTCGGGCACATAGATTTTCCCTTGGTTTTTGAGGCCCTGGAGCAATTTAGAGGCACTCTGGGTCTTGGGAGCCTCGGCATTGCTGGCCACCACTTTGTCGATGTACTCTTGCCCTAGAACTAGGTCTCGGGCCAGAGGGAGTGCCAGGGACGACTTAGGTTGGGAGTGAGTTTGCATAATTCTCAGCGAGCTCGACCTCCAGGAATCTCCATCTGTAGCTGCAGGTTCAGCTATTTCGTGGTGCCTTCTGATCAGGCTAACCACTCTCCTATAGGCGGAGTCTTCCGTCGGGGAGCCCTCCCCCCCGTCAGCCGAGGTCTCGGCCTGGGGTGGGGGAGCCGGTATACCGGGCACGCCGACTGGACGCCTAGCCCTCGGGGCCAGGGGCGCCGTCCTGCCGAGGTACTGGACCTCATCTGCGGGTAAGACCGCACCAGGGGCTCGGGATAGTGTAGGCACCGCTGGTTCAGCGGGGACTCTGGTACGCCCAAAGGCTCTGGGTGCTGAGGGCGCGGTTCCCGGGGGCTGACCCGACAGCGGGAACCGTTCCTTCCGACCTGAAGGCCGCACCAGCTGGGCTGGTTCGGCCTGGCTGCCTGGTAAGAAGCGCGTTTCCCCCCGCTGGGCGGGGTGAACCGGAGGGCTCGAGGACTTATGCTTAATTGAGAGGTCTTTCCTGCGAGCCAGGTCGCGAGGGTCAAGGCTGTGCTTGGAGGGCGGCCGCCTTGGGGACCGCTCACTGGACTGGTGGTCTGGGGAACGAAGCACCTTCGATTCCCGCGACGATACGTAGATCCAGGCGCCCCCGGGAGATACACTTCTCCTATACTTACGGCTCGGGGAGCGGGAGCGCTTCCTGTTATAACGAGAGCGCGACCTCGACCGGGAACGCTCGCTCCTGGACCGCTCCCTTCGACGGCGGTGTTTCACCCTGACCTCTTCCTCTGACGAGGAATAGATGTCCGATGAGCCAGACGACACTGTGTTCACCACGTGTCGGCTGGTAGCGGGGACTGCGGGGGACTTCTTCGGGCGTTAAATGCCAGAGGTCGAGGGCTGGAGGAAGTCATCGGGAACTTCCGTGGGGAGGGTTGGGAACGACTCAAACCGTTCCATGCCCGGGAGCCAGGGATCCAGGGCTACATCCATCCTCAGGGGTGACCTACCCGGCGTCTTCGGGAGCCTCCAACCGCAGGCATCGTTACCTGAAGGTCGAACTTTACTCTGGTTATCTCCCCCTAAAGAGGAGCCAGAAGCACAGGCCCACGAGGGCGGCGGTGACACTGAGACTGCGTTACTACCCCACAAGGGGTCATCGGAGGAAGCGTGCCCCCCGAGCACAAGGGCCGACTCTCCGGACGCACTACTGGGTCCTTCACTAGCCCTAGAGGAGCCTGCTATTGGCACTGCACTAACACTGGGCTCCTGGGATAGGACGCCTTGCTCATCCACCACACTAGACTTACCTCGTCCCCTACTTTGAGTAGGGGATGGCGAAACCGAGACCCCGTCGGACCGCTCACTGGGTGACGGTATCGGCGAGGAAACACTAATTTTCCTGGGGGAACATTTCGCTGATTTCCTTTTCTTGGTACCGTAACGTACCCACTGTATATCGCTCCAGTCTACGCACTCAGGAATGTCTGCTGACGAGCAAACTTTACCCCTACATGAGGAACAAAGGGAGTGAGGATCTACTTCGGGCTTGGAGAGGAACGCTCCACACGATTTCCTGGCTCTAGGCCCAGGACAACGGCGAATCTGCTCCATAACGCACACCACGCACGACACAAGCACTTAAGGAAATCAATTAAAACACTGGGTAAGCACACGGTTGAAAAGTGAACGCACAGGAACACTTGGGAAAGCACACTGGAAAAACGCAAGTTGCCACGCTGGGAACACGTGGGACACAGAACGCACACAAAGGAAGGATCGACAGAGATACGAGAGCGAGGGTTGTTAACGCCTCGCGACCAGAGAACTTAATGAAGATGCTGACCCAGCAAGCTAGCGACCTACCTTAATCCTACCCTCGGGGCACATTCCTTGATGCCGGGGGTAAGGCTACTTAGAGCGCGGAGTGGGGGAGTAACTTACTCAAAACTCTGGTCGGCAGAGAGAGATCACCAGTGACCTCCTAAGAAAGTAGTTCGAGGTAAGTATTCGTATTGGAACAACTAAATATTTAGGAACTATGATCTCTAATACAGGATCTTTAGAATTGGAGTTTAATGAAAGATTGATAAAAAGAAAATCAGACAATGGCTAGGTAAAATTTGGAAATCAAATAGTCTGAAATTACATATAAAAATGTTATTTTCATTAGTAAAATAAATTTTTGAATATACTTACCCGATAATCATGTAGCTGTCAACTCTGTTGCCGACAGAAATCTACGGTCGGGATACGCCAGCGATCGCTATACAGGTAGGGGTGAACACCACAGCGCCATCTGTGGTCAGGTACTCCAGTACTTCTTGTCAACACCACCTCAATTTTTTCCTCGGTCCACTGGTTCTCTATGGGGAGGAAGGGTGGGTCAATTAAATCATGATTATCGGGTAAGTATATTCAAAAATTTATTTTACTAATGAAAATAAAATTTTTCAATATTAATCTTACCCGATAATCATGTAGCTGATTCACACCCAGGGTGGTGGGTGGAGACCAGCATATATGTTAACAAAGAAGCTAAGTATCCCGTATTTTATTTTATTAGTTATTAAAAAATAACATAAAATAAATAAGTACCTGGTAAGGAAGACGACTTGAACCATTACTCTGCCTTTATTAAGTACGTCTTCCTTACTGAGCGTAGCGGTCCTCTTAGGATGCTGAACGACTCTTAGGTGCTGAAGTATAAAGGGCTGCAACCCATACTAAAGGACCTCATCACAACCTTTAACCTCGGCGCTTCTCAAGAAAGAATTGACCACCCGCCAAATCAACAAGGATGTGGAAGGCTTCTTAGCCGACCGTACAACCCATAAAAAGTATTCAAGAGAAAGGTTAAAAAGGTTATGGGATTATGGGAATGTAGTGGCTGAGCCCCCGCCTACTACTGCATTCGTTGCTACGAATGGTCCCAGGGTGTAGCAGTTCTCGTAAAGAGACTGAACATCTTTGAGATAGAATGATGCGAACACTGACTTGCTTCTCCAATAGGTTGCATCCATAACACTCTGCAGAGAACGGTTCTGTTTGAGGGCCACTGAAGTAGCCACAGCTCTCACTTCATGTGTCCTTACCTTCAGCAAAGCAAGGTCTTCTTCCTTCAGATGAGAATGTGCTTCCCTAATCAGGAGCCTGAATAGGTAAGAAACTGAGTTCTTAGACCTTGGAAGAGAAGGCTTCTTGAAAGCACACCAAAAGGCTTCTGATTGTCCTCGTAAAGGTTATGACCTTTTTAGATAGTACCTAAGAGCTCTAACTGGGCAAAGTACTCTCTCCAGTTCGTCCCCCACCAAGTTGGACAGGCTTGGGATCTCGAACGACTTAGGCCAAGGACGTGAAGGAAGCTCGTTTTAGCAAAAAACCGAGCTGCAAGGAACATGTAGCCGTTTCAGATGTGAAAACTATGTTCCTGCTGAAGGCGTGGATCTCACTTACTCTTTTAGCTGTTGTCAAGCACACGAGGAAAAGAGTTTTCAATGTGAGGTCCTTAAAAGAGGCTGATTGGAGAGGTTCAAATCTTGATGACATAAGGAACCTTAGGACCACGTCTAGATTCCAGCCTGGAGTGGACAACCGACGTTCCTTTGAGGTCTTAAAAGACCTAAGGAGGTCCTGTAGATCTTTGTTGGTGGAAAGATCCAAGCCTCTGTGGCGGAAAACCGCTGCCAACATACTTCTGTAACCCTTAATCGTAGGAGCTGAAAGGGATCTTACGTTCCTTAGATGTAACAGGAAGTCAGCAATCTGGGTTACAGTGGTACTGGATGAGGAAACTGCATTGGCCTTGTACCAGCTTCGGAAGACTTCCCCTTTAGACTGATAGACTCTGAGAGTGGATGTCCTCCTTGCTCTGGCAATCGCTCTGGCTGCCTCCTTCGAAAAGCCCCTAGCTCTTGAGAGTCTTTCGAAAGACTGAAGGCAGTCAGACGAAGAGCGTGGAGGTTTGGATGTACCTTCTTTACGTGAGGTAGACGTAGAAGGTCCACTCCTAGAGGAAGAGTCCTGGGAATGTCGACCAGCCATTGCAGTACCTCTATGAACCATTCTCTCGCGGGCCAGAGCGGAGCCAACCAACGTCAGCCGTGTCCCTTTGCGAGAGGCGAACTTCTGAAGTACCCTGTTGACAATCTTGAACGGCGGGAATGCATACAGGTCGAGATGGGACCAATCCAGCAGAAAAGCATCCACGTGAACTGCTGCTGGGTCTGGAATCGGAGAACAATACAACGGGAGCCTCTAGGTTATCGAGGTAGCGAACAGATCTATGGTTGGCTGACCCCACAGGGCCCAAAGTCTGCTGCAAACATTCTTGTGAAGGGTCCACTCTGTGGGGATGACCTGACCCTTCCGGCTAAGGCGATCTGCCATGACATTCATATCGCCCTGAATGAACCTCGTTACCAGCGTGAGCTTTCGATCTTTTAACCAGATGAGGAGGTCCCTTGCGATCTAGAACAACTTCCACGAATGAGTCCCTCCCTGCTTGGAGATGTAAGCCAAGGCTGTGGTGTTGTCAGAGTCCACCTCCACCACCTTGTTAAGCTGGAGGGACTTGAAGTTTATCAAGGCCAGATGAACCGCCAACAGCTCCTTGCAAAAGATGTGAAGTGTCCTTAGCTCCTGATTCCATGTTCCCGAGCATTCCTGTCCGTCCAAAGTCGCACCCCAGCCCGTGTCTGATGCGTCAGAGAAGAGACGGCGGTCGGGTTTCTGAACAGCCAAAGGTAGACTTCCTTGAGAAGAAAGCTGTTCATTCACCACGTGAGAGTAGACCTCCTCTCTTCGGAAACAGGAACTGAGATCGTCTCTAGCGTCATGTCCTTTATCCAGTGAGCCGCTAGATGATACTGAAGGGGGCGGAGGTGGCGTCTCCCTAACTCGATGAACAGGGCCAGTGATGAAAGTGTCCCTGTTAGACTCATCCACTACCTGACTGAGCATCGGTTCCTTCTCAGCATGCTCTGGATGCAAACTAGGGCTTAGTAGATCTTTGGGGCCGACGGAAAAGCCCGAAAAGCTCGACTCTGAAGATCCATACCCAGGTAGACAATGGTCTGGGATGGGACGAGCTGGGACTCCTCAAAATTGACCAGGAGGCCCAGTTCCTTGGTCAGATCCATAGTCCATCTGAGAATCTCCAGACAGCGACGACTTGTGGGAGCTCTTAAAAGCTAGTCGTCTGACGGAGCCGGACACAAGATCATGGTACTGCTGCACAGTCTGTGAACTGTCAACCATGGGGAAGCGAGGAAGTACAGTGACAACCCGAAGCTGTCTAGACTGTCTGGGTCGCACAGACAACTCCTTATCGGGTTGCTGAGGTTGCCGCACTGCGTCACAACAAGTCACTTCTGCTGGTTGTTGAACGTCTTCCCAGTGACACACTGACTCCGTAAACAAAAAATCCTCTAACAAGGACTAAGCTTGGACTGCATGTCTTGCAACACAGCTCAAGGTCTATGGGAGCAGGTGTGGTAACAGACGGGGTTAGCGACTGAAGTGGAACCATTACCTTCCCTGGAAGCATGTTATGCTTAAATAAAAGTCCATAGGAGGCTACGCAGCTAAAGGCTCCTCTCCAAATGACAGAGTCCTCAAGGGAATATCAGAAGGAGGGAGAATAGCACTTTCTCATCTACAGGAACCATATCCGAGAAAAGCTAAGTTCTCTCAGTGAGGGTTTCACTGGTGCAAAAGCAGCAGACTAGAAGGCAACGTTATGAAACTGCTTGACAGTCTAGTGAGTTGGCAACAACCAAAGATGTGTGACTGAGAAGCATGCGGTAAGGTATGCAGAGCATGCTGTATGTAGAGCATGCTGTAAGGTAAGCAGAGCATGTTGCATGGCGTGCGGCTTATGCTGCATGGGATGAGGCTCATGCTGCATGGGATGAGGCTCATGCTGCATGGTATGAGGCTCATGCTGCATGGGATGAGGCTCAAGCTGCAAGGGAAGAGGCTTATGCCGCATGCGTTGAGGAGGATGCCGCATAGTATGAGGCTCCTGCCTCATGGGTTGAGGCGGTTGCCGCATAGCATGAGGCTCCTGCCTCATGGTTTGAGGAGGATGCCGCATAGCATGAAGCTCCTCATAGCATGAGACTCCTGCCTCATGGGTTGAGGAGGATGCCGCATAGCATGAGGCTCCTGCCTCATGGGTTGAGGAGGATGCCGCATAGCATGAGGCTGCCTCATGGGTAGAGGAGGATGTCGCATAGCATGAGGCTCCTGCCTCATGGGTTGAGGAGGATGCCGCATAGCATGAGGCTCCTGCCTCATGGTTTGAGGAGGATGCCGCATAGCATGAGGCTCCTGTGAGGTTCCTGCCTCAAGAGTTGCGTCTGCCTCAAGGGTTGAGGAGGTAGCTGCGCAGAGAGAGGCTCATGCTGTGAAGAATGCGGTTGCTGCATGCGTTGAGGCGGCTGCCTCATAGCATGAGGTTCCTCAAGAGTTGAGGCTCTTGCCTCAAGAGTTGAGGTTCTTGCCTCAAGAGTGGAGGTGGCTGCCGCAAGAGTTGAGGTTGCTGCCTCAAGGATGGTGGAGGTTGCCGTAACGCAAGAGGTTGCTGCATAGCGTTGGTATCTGGCAACTCCCAATGCGGCAGCTCACGCGTGGAGGTAGGTTGAGGAACCTCAACATCATACGTCTGGCAGGGTGGACTGCGCAGAGGTGGAGTTGAGGTTGCTGCCTCGAGGATGGTGGAGGTTGTCGCACCGCAAGAGGTTGTTGCCTCGAGGATGGAGGAGGTAGTCGCAACGCATGAGGCTCCTACCTCAAGGGTAGAGGAGGTTGCTGCAAAGCATAAGGCTCCTGACTCAAGTGTTGAGGAGGTTGCCGCGTGGCAAGAGGCTCCTGCCTCAAGGAAAGTGGAGGTTGCTGCACAGAGCTGGTATCTGGCAACTCCCAATGCGGCAGCTCACGCATGGAGGTAGCTTGAGGAACCTCAACATCATACGTCTGGCAGGCTGGACTGCGTAGAGGTGGAGGAGCGCTCGCAGGAGGAGGTGTGTTAACCTTCTCTGCCTGAAACTCCTGCATCAACACCGCAAGCTGAGACTGCATTGTCTGCAGCATAGACCACTAGAGTTTAAGAAAGACAACAACAAACGGAGCTACTGTCCGTTGAGACTGAGGGTCTAAAACAGCTGGTGCGGCAACAGACGGAGCTACTGCCTGTTGCGATACCACCTTGCCTCTCTGGGAGGTGTGCAGTTGTCGTACTGCAGCAAGTCCGAACTGACCCAGTGCTAATGGCTACACCTAGGAGTTGGACTTGCGCGGAAGGGACCGACTTGCACTTAAAAGCTGCAAGATTTGGTCCATGGTTTCTGCGAGAAACCTCTTCCGCAGACGAGGAATAAAAGGGCTCTCTCGTCTTTGTGTGGGTGGGGTGATCACGTCGGCAACGTGTGTAGATACACCCGAAACCACGGAGGGAAACGTCTGTTCGTCGATCAAGGCCTGCTGAACCCATAAGTCCTTCGACATTACTTCTCCCCTGGGCTTGGGAGCTTGTAAGAGGTCCCAGACTAGGCGAACAACTGGCACGAACAGACGAACCCTCGAACGCAACACTGTAACACTTTGCGCTTATCACTTTATCACTTTTGATTTTCTGTTTGCACTTATTTCACTGAACTCAAAACTTTAAGTGGTTTGTACCTGAAACACGCAATTCTATCCTTCCTTAAAAGTTAGTAATTGCGAAAACAGAATTACAATGTAACAGAAAAATATAATGAAAGATAAGTAATTCAGTGGCTGGAAAGAGACTAAACACTAGATCAAATAAACTACGTTTAAAATCTCTCACCGCATAAAGCTTGAGAACAAGAATAAAACTCTAGAAACGTTTACCTTCTTCCCCTAAAGAGACTAGGGAGAAGAGCAAAAACGATAACAACGTTACTCGCTTGAACGAAACGTTTATCCTCCTCTCTCTCCCTCCGTCTCTATCTCTCTCTCTCTCTCTCTCTTGACTTAGAACCTGAGAGATGAGCCCAATCATATATATCGTTAAAGGAAAAAAACTGAAAGATTTCCCAAATAAAAAGTTCCTTTATTAGAATTAAAACCATTAAGCTAAGAAAGAATGAACAAAACGCTAGAATCGGTTTACTCTTACTGCAACGTGACACCGTGAAAATTCTCTCTCTATCGTAACGATAGAGCGCAAGTTGAACGTTCAGAAACGTCAACAACTGCAGAGACAAAACAAAACGTTAGTTCAACTTTGAAAACAGTACGAGACTATCAAAGAAATTCTTTCAAAAACATTAAAATAGCATAATATGTTAACAGGTAAAAACGAAATGACGGGCTCAATGTTAATTAACTTCGGTACCAAGAAAAGACCGCCTACTATTAGGAAAGGTCGAATATAAACAAATATAAAAATTAATTTTAATAAGTTTATAATAAAAGGAAGTTAATCGAAGAGGCCTATAAAAGGCGGAGAGAGATAAAATAAATCTATAACTTTTGTTAAGCAAAATTAAGAAAGAGAGTCTATACTCTCTTAGACACCAACACTTCCGTCTAAGGGAAGGGTCGGCCATTTAAAAGTGAAAGAGAGTTCATACTCTCTTCGTCACCATAATTAATCAAATTAATTCCAAAAGCTAGCTAAGCTAATGATAAAACTTCCTGAATAGCGAAAGCTAAACTCTAGAGCAAATACATCACCAAATCGTGAGCAAAAACTCCAGAATCAACAGCGTATCCATGTAGGTCTAGCCGGAGGCACGACAGAGGAAAAAATTGAGGTGGTGTTGACAAGAAGTACTGGAGTACCTGACCACAGATGGCGCTGTGGTGTTCACCCCCACCTGTATAGCGATCGCTGGCGTATCCCGACCGTAGATTTCTGTCGGCAACAGAGTTGACAGCTACATGATTATCGGGTAAGATTAATATTGAAAAACCAGGCTACATTATCAGTTTAGTGAGATCAGTGTTATTGTATGGACACAAGTCGTGGCATGACAATGAAACCATATCCAACAGATTTTGTAGATTTGAGGAAAAAAGCCCTCAGAAGGATAATGGGAGTTAAATGGCAGGACAGGATTAGAAATGAAACTATAAGAGAGATTAGTCAAGAGGCATATCTAGATGAGACCACAGTGCGGGATAGATGAAGATGATTTGTGCATGCTCTTCGTGCTCCCCTAGAGAGGTTAGTTCATCAAACTTTGACCAGGCCTACATGGCTGAGGACTAGGAAGTGTGAAGTAGATGATGAATGGAGAAGATAGAGACGACTGGCGAAATCTTACTGGGGCCCTTTGCGTCAATAGTTGTAGGAGGAAATGATGATAATGAATAGATAAAGTAGTTGCTCAGATGGATACTGGAGCTCAGACCAGTCTGGTGCTAGGGATTTATTAACACTCGCAATGCTGTTATGCATAGGAATTCTTTTTGTGTGATCTTGATTCACATTCTCTGTCTCGCATACCAGGGGAAATTTTTACTTTAGAAATACTGTGGAGTGCATAAGCCTAATGGCTCCTCTGGGAATTATGGCTCTTGAGATAGCCTGACAATTGGTTGAAAGACATTTGATCGACTGATAACTCATCAAAGATAATTTGTCGAAGAGACAATTAGTCGAAATGATTATTCGTCAACAGGAAAACTGGACGAAAAAGGTAATTGATATACCGTAAGTGAAATGCCTAAATACTAAAGTTATAATCGCTACAAAGATTATTTTAAAGTCGAATTGAAGTCTATCTTTATTATATAATAGGTGATAGGAAGACAGATGTGAGAGGCAAGAGTGTGCTAGAAATAGGAAGGAATAGCAAACGATTGTGACTCAGTTTCGATAGGCCCTATTGATACCTCAGGTGACCGCTGAGGTAGCAGCAGTAGGGGGAGTCAACATATGAAGCTTCCTCTGTGATGGATAATGGGGGAGTGTGGCCTGACTCCCTCATCAGAGAGGAATGGTAAGAGGTGAGAAGAAAAATTCCCCTTTGTTCTTTTTTATGTTGGCTACCTTCAAAAACAGTTGGGAACTTGAGGTCTACATAAGACACACTTACCCTATATTATAATGGGAAAAATTTATTTCCTATACAGTACTTGCTGTTTTCGTAAACTAATTAATCACAGATAACGAGAGTCAAGTGTATGTGGCATTCTAATAGAAAAAATTGGAATCTGATTCCCTTTAGCATTTCCTTGCAACAGGGAAAGATGAATTGGGATGAAAGAAGAACTTTTAATTGCCATAAAGCTTATTGAAAATAAGAAAAAAAATTAAGTATAATCTACAACTGCTGACTCCACAAAAGAGAGAATGGAAACAAAACACTGTTTCTAATAATGTTCATATCAGAGGTGCTGAGATTAATAAAGATTTCCTGAAAGATCTAGACTAATTGAATAAAAATCTTCAACAAATACAAGTAAAATTTGCCGTATTTTAAACGAAGAAATAGGTATAAAGTACTAACATAATAACATGTAAATGACAAAAATGTAACATTTTAATTATTTATATGTAATGCATTGTAAATACTGTACATGATTGAGCTGATACCCTGATTACCATCAATTTATGTAGGATTATCAGTAATATATCATGGACAGGAATATTTGTACTGTATACAAAGCAAATATCATCCTCATGATTAATATTGAAAAATGAAAAAGTGGCAAGAAATCTTTCAAAGATAGGACTACATAAACTAAAAAAAAAACTCAAGTGTCATAGATACATTTATATAGTTAATAAAAAAAAAGGCATTATATCAAAATATTTTTTTCCCTCCTTGGATTGGACTTCATGGCTCTTGGACACTTCATGTTAAAGATCATCAAGCTGAAAAGAAAAAATAACATTGACAGAAAAATGGTAGATAATGTACTCTTAAAATATCTACTTACGGTACCTAATTACACAAAAAACAGTGCTTTTACACATTTCACCGTAATGTTTACTGACATGCATCTAAATATTTCCATCTGATAATTCACACTGGTGTCTACCCTGCAAAAAAGAAAAAAAAACTGAGTATGGGTAGATTATCCAATCCTGAATAGAACTCCACTCATAAAGAGTTGGGCCAAATAATTTTGGGAGGGTATACTGTAATATAATACATGCAAGAGACGAAAAAATACAATAGAGATAAAAATCTGCCATACAAAGAATAGAAATCTAAATTCTATTCATTACCTCCACCATCGTAGTTGGAAGGAGGTTATGTTCTCGGCCCTGTTTGTCAACAACTTCCTGGCCACTATTTTACTTATAGAGTAATGAGACTTTCATGGATTAATAGCTGTTTTGAGACATGGAAGTGATTCAATTTTGAAAGTCCTACGTCAAAGCTAAGGTCAAGGTCGAGCAAATTAACCCTAACCTTAACCACAAGTTTGCACATGGTTGTCATGCAGACTTCAAGTAAGTACACCTACGGTCTAATTTGATTCTTGGAAAGGTAAGCTTGTTTCGAAAAATAAGCTCTCAAGAGTGCTTTTCTAGTTAGGTCTGTGCTTCTTAAAAACAGAACTCAAAATCATATAAAATTAGAAAATAGTTTTCTGACCTCAACATAAATTTGTTTCTTCTGAAACTTCTGCATTTGTCTTCTGGTTAAAACTGCCACTGTCCCTGAACTTGGGTACAGTTTCACGAGGTGTGCACATTAAAAACCCGCGCGTCAATCTCATATGACCAACATGTAATCTTGCTAAAATGACTTCGGTTCTTTTGTCTTTCTGATCTGATGATTACCATGAAGAAAAAATTGGTTTAATTTGTTTCACTTTATGGTTTTCTGATTCATTATTCCCTACAGTTTGCCTTTTCATTATTATGAAATTACAAGAGAGTTTTATGTCAAGTTGTAGTAAATCTATTACCATTTTAGCAGCAGTACCAGCTTTTTCATAACAAACAATTCCAACAAGTTGGTTCTTGTGTGTTGTGTAACCTTCGGAGGCTTCTGTGGTACTTATAGAATCAGAATTTAGAATGCATGACCAATTTAAGATTTACCAATCTTCAATTATTTTACCAATTTGAAAAAAAAATATATGGCTAATACTGTAGTTCATATGTAAATAATGATACTTCAGAAATTAATGAAAATAATTTTTCTGAGGATACAGCAGCACAAGGAGCACCCTTCAAAGATTTAGAGCCATCAATATATACAGTATAAAGTAGTATAGTGAGAATTTTTCATTCTACAATAATAATTTCCTTAAGAATTTCCTAAAACACATAATCATAATCTGGAATGTGAATAGAACTGTGTACTTAAACCTCTAGATGAGAGAACTGAAGAACACATGCATATTGGTTTACCCATTGCCAAATACTGACATATGATCCCAATACTACACAAACATCGTCATTTGACTTAACACTGCTCAGCTGATTAGTTATCTCGTTACATTTCAAACCATATGCCCTCTCCCCTCTGTTATTTTTCACTCCACTGACTATAGTCCATGTCTAACATACTATCAATTCAAAGGTAAGATCTTGAAAACATCTAATCCAAACGCCACTACATTATGGATACCAAATCATTATCCTGATCTACCTGAATGGACTTTGCAAGAAGTAGAAGGGGGGGGGGGGAGGAAGCAGGGAAAGGGAAGTCCAGGTATCTGACCCCAAACTAATGCATAATGAATGAGGAACTAATTTCACTGAAAATAGTCTAATAATTTTAAAGTCTACAAATGCTCTCAATATAGATGTTTAATTTTCAATCCTAACATAAAGGTGAACTAAAAAATAAATTCTAGCTTTGTAGTCATCACTTAGATCCAACTGAAAGAATGGGAAATCAAGATGGTGTTTGTTTACATAATACTACCCACTGTATCTTTACAAGCGGAAACATGACAAATTCGAAGATAATTTTTATTTTTCCTAACCATACAAACCTTAGCTATTTACAAAGGGTATTACTTTTAGCGCAGCTGAAATGACGAGCCAATAGTTTTTAACGAGGGTTAATTACCCCCGCGCTAGTTAGCGGGGGGTGGGGAAGGGTAGCTTGCTACCCCTCCCCCCTCCACACACCGGTGACTTGCTTCACTTCACTTAGAGGTAGGACTTGACTTGGGGGTCAGGGATGGCGGGCACATATGTGTAAATAGCTAAGGTTTGTATGGTTAGGAAAAATAAAAACTATCTTCGAATTTGTCATTTGTTCCGTAACCGAAATACAAACCACGCTATTTACAAAGGGTGACTTACCCCTTAGGAAGGGTGGAAAGTCCCCAGCCTTACTGACTTCGGCTTGCCCGGGGGCTCGATCCCTCAGTGAGCAGCACTAGAGAGAGGGAGCCCCTGTACCTCACAGGTTCCTAGCATCGCTAGGAACGAGTGGCCTACATAAGTAGTGTGAGGAGGAGAGTGTGACTCGTCCTATGAAGTTGACCTTGAGACCTTCAGATAGGAATTCTAGGATAGGACGTTCCCCATACCACCTCGTCAGGGTATGGGAGACGCAACAGTATTAAGCTTAATACTAGGAGCACAAAGAAGCATGGGTTACCTGCAGAGGTCGAGGTCAGCTATGCGAGGACCAGGATGCTGCTTCCCCAAGAGAGGGGAGAATGAAGAAAGAAGTAAGGGTCAGACATACTCTTTCATTCACACAGACTAAGACCGGGTAACAACGCCCTCAACCTACTGCTACTTGTCCAAAAAGGAGCCTGAGGTTAGACCAGCTGTTGTGCAGCCACCACAGGGCCGATAGAGAACGTATCGAGGCTCCTGTGGGTCACGTCTTGCAGGTAGTGGGCTGTGAAGGTCGTTTGACGCTTCCAGACCCCAGCTTGAAGTACCTGCGTCACAGAGAAGTTTCTCTTGAAGGCCAGGGATGTAGCAATACCCCTGACATCGTGGGCCCGAGGGCGACGTGACGGAGGAGGGTCAGGATTCAGGGCATGGTGGATAACCCTTCGAATCCAAGCAGAGATGGTGTTCCTGGTGACCCTCCTCTTTGTCCTGCCTGTGCTCACAAACAAAGCTCGCACATGAGGACGGACTGCAGCCGTTCTCTTCAAGTAGTACCTCAGATACCTCACTGGGCATAGTAGCAACTGGTCTGGGTCGTTTGTTACAGAACGGAGACTCGCGATCCTGAAAGAGTCGAACCGAGGATCCGGCACTCCAGGATTCTGAGTCTTGGCCACAAACTCAGGGACGAACCTGAACGTTACCTCCCCCCATCCCCTTGAATGGGCGATGTCGTACGAGAGACCATGAAGTTCACTAACTCGCTTAGCCGAGGCCAAGGCGAGTAGGAAAGCCGTCTTCCAAGACAGGTGGCGATCGGAGGCCTGGCGTAATGGCTCGAAGGGAGGTCCCTTGAGAGACCTGAGGACTCGAACCACGTTCCAAGGAGGGGGTCTCACTTCCGACTGGGGGAAGGTAAGCTCATAGCTACGTATGAGTAAAGAGAGTTCTAGCGATGAAGAAATATCCACGCCCTTCAATCTGAAGGCCAAGCTTAAGGCTGAGCGATAGCCTTTCACTGCCGAGACAGAAAGGCGCATTTCTTCTCGCAGATACACAAGGAAGTCCGCTATTGCTGGAATAGTGGCATCGAGTGGAGAGATACCCCTTCCACGACACCAACCACAAAAGACTCTCCACTTCGCTTGGTAGACTCCCTCAGAGGACCTTCGCAGGTGCCGAGACATTCTCTCCGCAACCTGTTGCGAAAAGCCTCTCTCCGCGAGGAGACGCTGGATAGTCTCCAGGCGTGAAGCCGAAGCGAGGCTACGGCCCTGTGAGGGACACCGGAGTGGGGTTGTCTGAGAAGCTCGTGTCGTGGAGGAAGCTCCCTTGGGAGTTCCATCAGGAGTTGCAGAAGGTCCGGAAACCATTCTGCGTGATGCCATAGCGGAGCTACTAGAGTCATGGAACAGTTGACCGATAGTCTGGTCCTGTTGAGCACCCTTCTCATCAGACAGAATGGTGGGAAGGCGTACACGTCGATGTTGTCCCACCGTTGCTGGAAAGCATCTTGCCAGAGTGCCTTGGGGTCCGGGACTGGTGAGCAGTACAGGGGCAGCTTGAAGTTCAAGGCTGTCGCGAACAAGTCCACCGTCGGGGAACCCCACAAAGTCAGGACTTTGTTGGCTATCTGAGGATCCAAAGACCACTCGGTACTCACTATCTGCGAAGCCCTGCTCAGACTGTCGGCGAGCACATTCCTCTTGCCAGGAATGAAGCGAGCTGATAGTGTTATCGAGTGGGTTTCGGTCCACCTCAGAGTCTCTACTGCAAGATGGGATAGCTGTTGCGAAAAAGTGCCTCCCTGCTTGTTGATATAAGCCACTACCGTGGTGTTGTCGCTCATCACCACCACGGAGTGACCCGCCAGGAACCGTTGGAACTGTTGAAGGGCCAGAAAGACGGCCTTCAATTCTAGAAGGTTGATGTGTAGGCACTTTTCTGATTCTGACCAAAGGCCTGAGGCCCTCTGGTTCAGAACGTGCGCCCCCCACCCTTCTTTTGACGCGTCCGAAAACAGAGTCAATTCCGGGGGGAGGACGAGAAGACTCACTCCCTTTCGCAGGTTCTCGTCGGCCAGCCACCACCGCAAGTCCGTCTGTTCCAGAGACCCCATTGGGATCAGAATGTCCGGGGAATCGGATCCTTGGTTCCACCGGGACTTGAGCCGCCATTGAAGGGATCTCATCCTCAGGCGGCTGTTTGGAACCAGACGGGCCAGGGAGGATAGGTGGCCTAAGAGACGCAACCACGATTGGGCGGGGAGTTCTTTTCGCCTGAGGAAAGGTTCCGCCACCCTCCTCAGCCTTGCTATCCGGTCGTCTGATGGAAAGGCTTTGTGGAGAATGGTGTCTATTAGCATGCCTAGATAAACCAGTCGTTGGGACGGCTGCAGAGAGGACTTCTCGAGGTTTACCACGATCCCCAGATCCTGGCAAAGATCTAGAAGCCTGTCTCGGTGTCGAAGAAGGGTCGACTCCGAGTCTGCTAGGATCAGCCAATCGTCTAGGTAACGAAGGAGACGAATGCCGTTCCTGTGCGCCCAAGTCGAAATCAGGGTGAACACTCTGGTGAACACCTGAGGAGCTGTGGAGAGACCGAAACACAGCACCTTGAACTGGTAGATCTTGTTGTCTAGGCAGAATCTCAGGTACTTCCTGGAAGACGGATGGATTGGGATCTGGAAGTACGCGTCCTTTAGATCCAGTGTACACATGAAGTCTTGTGGTCTCACCGCAAGTCTGACCGTGTCTGCTGTCTCCATGCTGAACCGGGTTTGTTTGACAAACCTGTTCAGAGCCGAGAGATCGATGACGGGTCTCCAGCCTCCAGTAGCCTTCTTTACAAGAAAGAGTCGACTGAAGACGCCTGGAGAGCCGTCCACGACCTCCTGGAGAGCACCCTTCTCGAACATGGTCTCGACTTCGGCCTGAAGGGCCAGCCCCTTTGCCGATCCCATGGCATAGGAGCTCAACGACACTGGATTCGCTGTCAGGGGAGGTTGAGATGACGTGAACGGGACGCGATAACCTTGGCCGATCACTGAGACCGTCCAAGCATTGGCCCCGTGATGTTGCCACCTGCGGACGCAACGCTGAAGGCATCCCCCCACAGGTGGACACGCAGGGGGACTGCCACCCTTAGGGCTTGCGGCCGCGGCCGCCACCCCTAGAAGTCTTGCCTCCCCTGGAGGACTTACCGCCCCTCTTGACCTTGGCTGGAAAGGGCTGGGGCTTAGACACCACTTTCTTAGCTGCCGGTGCCTGTTTGGGAGCCTTACGAGGCTGTTGCTGCTGTTGTGGCGGGGCTGGAGGCTTATAGGGCCGAGTTGTAAGGGCCCTGTGGAGGAGGGAGTCCGTGCTGGATTTCCTCCACCTCTCAGCCGTTCGCTCCAAGTCTTGAGGCTCAAACAGGCTCTCCCCCAGGAGGGAGGCATGTCGGAGCCTACACACATCTACGGCGGGGACCTTCGGATGGAATCTCTCGGACACAGCATCGCGACGCTTCAACACCGAGTTGGCCCACAGGGTGGTAACCTGGTGCGCCAAAAACTCGATGGAGCGGGTGCCCGAGAGCAAGAAGGTCTCTAGGGCCTTCCTATTGGTCTCCTTGGACAAGTCCTCCGATCGCAATAGGATGCCCAGAGATCCTAACCAGAAGTCCAGCCACGAAGTGGCCTGCATGGCACACTTAGCGACCTTCTCGTGGTTAAGGATCTCTGCCGCCGAGAACGACACCTGCCGGGCAGAGAGTTTCTCCAAGGGAACTCCCTTCGCCAGCTCCTCCACAGAGTGATGGAGAGGAAGAGCGAGGTTGTGCTCACCCAGGATCTCGAAATACCTCCTCTGCTGAAGGCGAGGAGGAGGGATGAGTTTGTTCCCGGCAGTGGAACGACTGGAGGAGGCAAGAAGTGCGAGCTGAGCATTGGCCCTAGCTCTGGCACTCTTCAGCCCCCGAGACCAGGGCAGAGCTGCACTGGTCTTAGGGGCCTTCCGAACGTCAAACACTTCATCCAGAATCGTGTCTTTGCCTTCACGGGGGGGATGACTGGATCCGTAAGACTGTTAAGTTGCCTTATCAGGCTTAGGACCTGCCAGAAGGCATGTTCGGACTCTTGCTGTTCTCCTCCCTGCGGGCTGGCAGCTAAGTCTCCTGCCCCAGGAATCTCTTCCTGGGGTGATACGTGGACATTCCCCTGGGTAGTCGTGGGTTCCTGACGAATCCTTGCAGAGGATTTAGGGATGGTCTTGGAATCCTTGGGTTCCCTCCTGGGAGGGATACAGGATCCCAACAACGAGGTTCGAGGGGCCCCTTCCTCACGAGACGATTCTCCTGCCTGAAGCGAAGTCTCCCCCCCTGGTGCCGAGGGGAAGACTACCGCCCCACTGGACTCACCTGAGGACGGAAAGGCCTCGTCCACGGGAGAAGGAGAGAGTACTCGTGCAGGAGAGGGGACCCTCGAGACCGACCTCTTGGGAACCAACTTCGCCCTGGGGGAAGTCACCACGAAGTCCACTCCTCTCTTTCTCTTCAGCGTAGGAGAGACAGCCGCTGGTTTGTTACCCTGGCCGGCGAGTGCTGGTTTCATAACCCTCACTAACGCCCGTGCCAGCGGACCAAACCAAGTCTGCTGCTCCAAGGACACAGAGTCCGAAATCCTCGCTAAGGTGAAAGGAATCGGGCGATTCTTTGGAGTGGACACGACGGTACCTGCCTGAAAAGAAGGTGGGGAAGAAAGCTGTACTGACCTGTCTTCGTCCTGCACTACCAACCTGTGCTTGGATGGAGGTGATCCCGAGTGCCGTCTAGGAGCACGCGTCCCTGCTGCTACCACCGGCTGTGGAATTCGCCGCGAACTATGGTCGCGCGAGGGCGAACGGTCGCGCAGGCGAATGATCGCGCGGGCGCGCAGGCGAGTGGGCGTGAGGGTGGGCAGGTAAATGAACACGTGTCCGAGGTGACGAACGCAAGCGATGGCGCGACGGCGAGGGATCGTGCTGCCGCGTAGGTGAAGAAGATCGCTGGAGATAATGACCGGGTGATGGTAAGCGATGGCGAGCAGCATGTGTAGGTGAATGATCGCGTGATAGGGTGCGATGGTGATCAGCATCCGCAAGAGGGCGAGCGTTCAGGGTTGTGCGATGAGGAGCAGCATGCGTAAGCGGGCGATCGTGCAGGGTTGTGCGATGGCGAGCAGCATGCGCAGGTGAATGATCGCGTGAAAGGGTGCGATGGTGATCAGCATCCGCAGGAGGGCGATCGTTCAGGGTTGTGCGATGAGGAGCAGCATGCGTAAGCGGGCGATCGTGCAGGGTTGTGCGATGGCGAGCAGCATGCGCAGGTGAATGATCGCGTGAAAGGGTGCGATGGTGATCAGCATCCGCAGGAGGGCGATCGTTCAGGGTTGTGCGATGAGGAGCAGCATGCGTAAGCGGGCGATCGTGCAGGGTTGTGCGATGGCGAGCAGCATGCGCAGGTGAATGATCGCGTGAAAGGGTGCGATGGTGATCAGCATCCGCAGGAGGGCGATCGTTCAGGGTTGTGCGATGAGGAGCAGCATGCGTAAGCGGGCGATCATGCAGGGTCGTGCGATGGCGAGCAGCATGTGTAGGTGATCGCTGGCGAGCAGAAGGTCGACGCGTGTCCTGTGAGAGGACAGGTGGTGCGGCGCGTTCACGAGCAGGAACGGGAAGATCGCTGGCGCGTTGGCGAACATGTGTTTCTGACACACGCGCAGCACGATGTTGCGTAGCCACAGGACCAGGTGGATGGTGAGCAGGGAGTTCAGCAGGAACTAAAGGGTGGTCAGAGACCGCAGGGCGATGGTCCTCAAATGAGCGCTGACGCTCGGAAGAGAGCTGACGAGCAGGAGAGCGCTGGCGAGGGGGGCGAACATCAGGAGAGAGCCGACGAGCAGGTGAGCGTCGGCGAGCAGGAGAGTCTTGGCGAGCAGGAGAGCGCTTGTGCGCTAGCCCTGCTCGCGTAAGGGAAGAATCCCTTAGCCCCGAAGGGACCGTTGCCCGTCGGGTGACGAGTTCTCCAGAAGGCGAAGATCCGGCAGGAGATGGTGAGCGGTCTGCAGAGAGGTTCAAGGAGGGCAGAGCAGCCGGTTGAGGCTGACGAGGAGAGTCCCCCCCGGAGGACGAAGACCCAAAAAGGCGCCTCTTAGTCCCCCTGTAAGGGGAAGGGAGGCCCTTGTGGCGTAGAGGGCGGTGAGCCTTACGGCGGAGGCGGCCTCGGGGGAGATCGTCGGGACCATCGGTCCTCCGAAGGGGAGTCTCCGTCAAAACACTTCCCTCAGAAGGAAGCTGGGCAGCAGTCGAGACCGAAGGACTGACTTCCCCCTTCGAAGGATGCACGGAAGGAGGAGGAGAGCCTTGAGCACCATCACCAGCAACAGCACCTGCGTCGGAAGGCCCAGCCACGTCGGAGGCCTCTGTCACCACTACGTCGACAATAGACAGAGGGTCTACCTCCGCTACCACCGGCGACTGTTTAACAGCGGCCCCCAACGAGACAAGGTCAATAAGAGCGACCCTGGAGGGCAAGCCCTTAAGCCCCAGGGACGACCAAATCTGTAAAAGATCATCACTGGATAAGGCATTATTATCAATAACCTCCCCCGGAGGAGGAGGGGGAACCGCCTCGCTATGGGAGGCGACGCCCTCTCCCCCAACCGAAGGTAGGGAAACAGAACAAGGGCCTGCGCTCCCACTTGGACGACTCTCCTTAGGAGGCGGACGAGGGGGAGCTTCGGAGGAGGTTTGGGCGGCGGAAGAAGAGTCCCGAGAACCTTCCTCCTTCAAGGCTAACCCCGGAGGAGAACGGTCTCTCTTGGACTTCTTCTTACGCCGACGGCCAAACCTCTCCCACTGGGAGGCAGACCACTCCCTGCACTCACGGCACATGTTATCCTGGTCGCACCGTCGGCCCCAACATTGAGGGCAGAGGGTGTGAGGATCCGTAATAACGTCCGACATGAAAGTCCCACAAGGACGGCCGGCAACTCCAGGGCATGTACGCATAGTAAATAAAAGAAAATAACTGAAGGTCAACTTCCAACCAATCACACAAGCTGAAAAGAAAAAGCAGAAAATTAAAGGCTGTCACGAAGGCGATGAACAGACACGTCTGATCACCGCCGAGCCAAAAGTGAAGTGAAGCAAGTCACCGGTGTGTGGAGGGGGGAGGGGTAGCAAGCTACCCTTCCCCACCCCCCGCTAACTAGCGCGGGGGTAATTAACCCTCGTTAAAAACTATTGGCTCGTCATTTCAGCTGCGCTAAAAGTAATACCCTTTGTAAATAGCGTGGTTTGTATTTCGGTTACGGAACAAATAAGGTTTCATACAATTTTATTTTTATCTTCATCATAGCCAAGTTTTTCAACGAGAGAATGAATAACCCTTGAATTTCAGAAAAGTTTCATTCAAAAAAATAAAATCTATACTCTAGAAGGCATCCTTTCATTGCCCTTTACTTCTCATGTGGAAAATTTGTTACGTTTGGTACTGAACTGGATATGATGTTTTTGGCATATGTTCTACTTTCTAAAACAAACTGATTTATAAACTTTTAGCTTAGAAAATGAGAAAAATATCCTCCCAATCTCTCACCAAATGATTTGGCACTTAAGCCCCGGGTCATTTTTGGGTGACACCTCACTCAATTCATCTTGGCACAAAAAATCATAAACGGTAAGACTTCATGACGGTTATTATCGTATAGCTGACAACATTTCCTTTCCATTGATATATAATCTTTGGTGTTTTGTATAATTTTCAAATATGTAAAATAAAAAAAAATAAGAAAGAAACTGGTATTAGTACTGAAGGGAGTAGAAAGAGTGGGTGTAAATTACATCCAATGGCTCTCAAAAGGTTAACAGTCACACACCCTCAGAAAAAACACTACATATAACATAGAATTTTAGAAATTGAAAAATTAAGCATTTTACTACTTTTACCTTTTAAAAACTATCAATAACTACTTAAAATGAGAGTACAGTAGCAATTATCATCATCTATACCCCAGTATGATGCTTTTATCATTACAAGTTCTTAACAAAATATGTTATTTTTGTAAGACCATTTTCATAGTGTTTTCTTCTGTAAAAATAGCTACATATGTTTTTGATATTTGTTAGGGAGAAAGTAATGTGGAAGAAAGCTGATAAAAGAAAATGACCACCTGTTTTAGAAAGACTTCAAGCTTTCGGGCCATTTTTATAGAAAATAAGGCATCATTCATAGTACATGTACTACTTTTAAACTTGAATAGTCTTGATAAATAATTAAAAAAAAAACAAGTACTGTAATAGCATTTCAACAAACAAAATAAGTTCATAGAACAGCTATTTGCAATAACGTAAAGCAGTAATTATTCAGATCAAACTCCTCTAACAAAGGATAAGATTAAGAAAGAAGTGTATAGTAAAGCAATATATCGATCCATAGAGCCAATGACAATTCACCTATGAGAGTTGATTCTTTCACTGTATTTAATAAAATATATTCATTACCATCAGGTCAACATCTTGTTACTGAATTTCTCATCATTATTGACATACTAAAGTATGTATGTGATGTTTTCCACCTTTCTTTTTATCAAATAAAATCGTTAACTTTTTAAAAGGCTCATCATTGCTTGAGGCAATGTCTAAAACACGTAACAATCAGTCTTATTCATTTATCATCATTTACCAGTAAATAGAACTGTACATACATACATAGATATACCAAGGCACTTCCCCCAATTTTGGGGGGTAGCCGACATCAACAAATGAAACAAAACAAAAAGGGGACCTTTACTCTCTACGTTCCTCCCAGCCTGACAAGGGACTCAACCGAGTTCAGCTGGTACTGCTAGGGTGCCACAGCCCACCCTCCCCCGTTATCCACCACAGATGAAGCTTCATAATGCTGAATCCCCTACTGCTGCTACCTCCGCGATCATCTAAGGCACCGGAGGAAGCAGCAGGGCCTACTGGAACTGCGTCACAATCGCTCGCCATTCATTCCTATTTCTAGCACGCTCTCTTGCCTCGCTCACATTTATCCTATCACCCAGAGCTTTCTTCACTCCATCCATCCACCCAAACCTTGGCCTTCCTCTTGTACTTATCCCATCAACTCTTGCATTCAACACCTTCTTTAGCAGACAGCTATTTTCCATTCTCTCAACATGGCCAAACCACCTCAACACATTCATATCCACTCTAGAATTGTACCTGCAAAGAAATGAGACATAAGAGAAATAGAATCCAATACATGTTATAATAATTCTACTTACTAAATCCTCAACTTCATCATCTTCCTGCTTTGGTTCTGGTAATTCCTGTGGGGCTTCTGCTTCCAGCTCAAGAAATGCTATCGCAGAAGTTGAACTTACAGAGCTTTTTAAACTCTCCTCTGTAGTGACTAATCCAAGGTTTCCTTTATAAAAAAAAAGAGAGAAATCTCAAATTAAAAAACAAACAAAACACTATATTATTGTGCTGCATTATATTCTTTATCTTACAAAATATTTTCAACTTTAATACTCTATGTCTGTATCCTTTTAGATCTTACTTTGCCTACCTTTTCGTACATTATTTCTCTTTCATATTTTATTTATTTTATAAATGGCAATCATTTCTGGTTTGTGCTTGATAATTATTTGCTGTAACATAATGTGTTTTTATTAATAAAAACCATACAATAATACATACAAAATACTACTAAATATTTATCAAAAAGCTCCATAGATTCCTAATTTGAAAGATTCATTAGAAACATTTCTTAAATCCAATGAAATTTTGTAGAAGATTTTCTTAATATTGATTCAATGTGGATTAGCGAGTGCTTCACAGGACTTAGCCAAATACAAGGATCAAACCCAGGTTTTATCTATTACCCAACTAATTCTAAACTTCCCTATCCAGAACAGTATAAAAGTTTTTGAGTAGTTATAATACTTGTAGTTACTTCAGATATCAGGCATACAGCCATTAAAAAAACAGTTGTTTTGTTAAGAATGACCCATTCAGATAACATCAGCTGCTTTGCATGCATTTCAGCCACTGTGTGATAGTAAACAATTACCATAGTTTTTTTACAAATCACGTTAAGAAGAATATTTACAGGCTGTAGAATCGCAAGATCCTATGTCTGTCCAGTGGCCAGGCCATCTACAACAACAACAAGTAGAATATGATTGATATATTTTCACGATATAACTTTTTTCCTATATAGAAAATATGGGCAAGGAATTATACTGTAGCAGTTTGCTTTAGTTTGCTTGTTTTTGCCTATTTGCCTGGTACATGGGTTAGGGGAAATGGACATAGGGGGGAGAGGTGAGGATCTTTGGAACAGGGTCAACATCATGGTTTTTGACAAAAACTATTTTTTTTTTTATACAAACTCCTAAATAACAATTAGGCTTATTCAGCATTCAAGATAGAACAAGGGTAGCAATCACCTTTCCTTTATTTTTCACTTTTCTGGCCAAATTTGCAGCCCAGGCTCCCGCATTGGCACCTTACCGGCTGGGCCGGGAGCTACCCAACTACTCTTACCCAATTTTTGGGGGCTTAAGAGGAGAAACCACCTGGCTCCCTGACAACGGTGGAACCACCACACCCTTCATTACTGGTGACAAAGGGGACCTTTGAGACATTTCATTGCTCAGGGGGTACTGGGGGACAGGTTACCTTGGCTATGAACTCCCTCAACAGAGTCATGGAGGGCCTACCAAGATGACCTAAGGAAGCTCACAACTTTTTAAGTGAAACTCATAGTCAGCAATATGCATGGTCACGGACAAAGAGCTTTCAGCCTCCCAAGGGGAGGAACGAACACTAAGGATTCCCCACGAACTAGCAAAACCTGAAAAGCTTTCCAGCATAGATCTGAGTATTCTGGATCTCTGCAGCATACCAACCCCGTGGACTGATCCATGGGCGTATGCACGGGCCGCAGCAGCAGTCGTACCACCCAAGAGACAAAAGCAGCGAAAGACTTTCTCAGATTCTTATTGAGCATTGCCCGGTCCAACCCTGACGAAAGCTTCACTCGGCACTTTCCCTTTAGGGCGTACGCCTGCCACTATACCGGAGGCCACAACCTAGCTCAGGACACGGGGATGACTGTGAAGTCATGCCCCTTACAAGACAAATGGAGGGAGTGAGGATCTACAGCTGGTTTAGCCATAAACAAGCTACATAGTTCACCCTTCCCCCAAACAAACAAACTTCTTACTTTCAGAATTCACTTCTGCAAAAGAGAAAGAAAATGAAAAAGTTTGACAGGAGCTGTCCGTACATGCGTGCACAACAGCGGCCAAACCAAAGTGAAGGCTTGCCAGATGGAAAAGGGAAAGGGGCTCCTCACCAAACACCCTCACTAGCTGGATAACCACCTGTTACCCAACTTTAACTCGATTCCGACTTGTGCTGAAACAATCTCCATAATTACAGGTCAAGGGTTTGTATGATGCATAGGAACAAATGTATTATATGCTGTTCTTCAACTTTACCAATACATTTGCTGACATAATAAAATAAAAATCTACAAATCTACTGATAAAACTGATGTTCAGCTTTGCAAAATGATTGTATTTCAACCCTACCATAACACTTTAATACAGGTACTGAAATAAAAAGTTCAATGAAACAGGAGCCACAAGCAACGTACCTTCCTTTACTCTGTCCCATAACGGCTGAATTGATCTACTTATGACAACATCTTTCAGCTGGGACATAAGGTCATTGTAGAGGGATGGATCAATTAGACAAGATTCCTTTCTAAAAGCTGTCAAAGAATCTATGACCCTTGACAAAACCACTTCACTAGATGCTCCTGGACTCCAACTTTCTACCAACTGAAGGATGATATCTCTCATCTGACTGCAAACTGAATAAAAGGAAATATTTCATTATAACTGTATGAAAAGTTAAAATTAGTATTACAGTATATTAACCCTTTTACCCCCAACGCTATTTCGAACTTCCCAACCCTTAACCCCCAGGCGTTTTCTTTTTCACGCACATTTTGAAATATATTTCTTTTAAAATGGCGCTAACAGTCTTAATTTTCGTCATAGAGGTCAGGTTGGTCTCATTATTTTGGAAAATGCCTGAAGTTTCTCCAAAAGTTATCAAAAATATGCAAAAAAGTGTAAATAGCAGTTTTTTGCAAGGACGTACCAGTACGTCCATGGGGGTAAAGGGATGAGTTTTGTGAAACGTACCAGTACGTCCATTGGAGATAAAAGGGTTAAACACTTTAAAAAATTCTTGATGATTTCCTTTACTGCTGATACGGCAAAACTCTTAAATAGGCTTTTACAGATCTTGTGTTTGTTATTTGAATATTGATTTATCAGAGACTTTAGGCACTGAAATGTTTTTCTAAATATCACTAAAGTTTAGGAGTGTAATTTCCACATGCATGAAAAAGGGGGGGGGGATTATCTAATGACAGTAAATATATGCATGAGTGGAAGTGTGACTGTACAGGTTTTCCTGATATTTTTATAATCTAAAATTTTGTGGACATGCAAAGGTTACTCTAGTGGTATATTATTTTTTTTCCTCTGAACCTACTTCATTGGTACATTACTAGTAGGGGATTCAGCGTTATGAAGCTTCATCTGTGGTGGATAACGGGGGAGGGTGGGCTGTGGCACCCTAGCAGTACCAGCCGAACTCGGTTGAGTCCCTTGTCTGGCTGGGAGGAACGTAGAGAGGAGAGGTCCCCTTTTTTGTTTCATTTGTTTGATGTCGGCTACCCCAAAAAATTGGGGAAAGTGCCTTTGTATATGCATGTACATTATAGTTATTGATCAACTTTAATAATTTTGCAATGATTTCTCTAAACAATTTCACACGTAGGCCTTCATAATTATTTTGTGGTAATTTTTCTTACAAACTTTCATACGTAAGCGTTTGTACTTAATACATCATAAAGGTAAGATTTTACCCTCTGAAAGACAAATAAAGTTACTATATAAATAATTTGTTTTATATCACGGCAAATGAGTAGTTGCTTTTCAACCTTAGTTCAATCAAAATTTACCAGTAAAATTTTAAAAATTGAAATTTTCCCATATTCTTTCCCTTCAATATACACATGCCCTTAGTAAAGGAAGTAACATTCCAGCGGTAAGTGGTAATTGACTTGCCAGTGTGTCTAGATCTCTTTTCAGTTTCTCAATTGTGATCAGTCCTCTCAATATTGTTTAGCAAATCACTGCACATAAAGTTGTCTTCCCCTGGTTTTCTTAGCATTTATTGCATGAAATGTGTATGGGTATGGTTTCTAAAACCTCAGGATCATCATTCCCATTGTGTATAACATTGGGGGCATTACTGTGATTTAAATAACCATTGTGAAGTGTTTTTCCCTTACAGAACCTCTTATGTAAAAGTTGATTTCAATGATTGCTGATCTAGTTAACAGTTCAAATCCCGGGAAGACTAGGCTAGTTAATTATAGCAAGGATGTCAACGATAATGACACACCTCCACCTTTAAACAATTCACAAAATCAGCTAACTTTCAATAATGATGAGCTTCATAAGTCTTGACATAGGCTGCCTTCCACTGTTTAAGTTCTGAGGTCCAGTGAATCCTCTCTTGAAAGCAAATACAGTACTCTGGTCCTATCTGGCATCTTCCAAACCTAATCTAGCCCCCTCCCTATGTTGAGTCAAGTGTCAATTATATTTCTTTCATTAAAGGTTCTGGAATGTCGCTACACAGCACAGATTCAAAAGCCTTTCATAGAGCCTCAAAGTCTTTAATTAGGCTACTTTAGACCTTTCTTCTGTTAAATCCTTGCAGGCTGCAATCCTAGTCACTCTATAAAACAATCATATTGTGAGGCAGGAGAAGAAGTTTGTAGCTGACCCTCATGTCACCCAACTCGCTCAAATAAGCGCTCCTAAACAACTTCATATTATTTATGTGGATAGCAAGGCATATCATGATTCCCTTAAATGTTGATGGGTTGAATGAAGTTATTATTTTCACCATGGTTCAGATAAGTGTACATAGTTTTCTAGTAAGCTCAGCTGCTACCTCATCACATGTTAAATCTAGCAGGGTTGAAGTAGGTGCTAGTACAGCTGCCAGAACGAGTACTTGTGCACAAGTACAGCATCCCAATTTATACCGTATAGTGGTAAACAGAGAAATTAGCTGATTTTCCCTGGGACCAAACAGTTCAACCTACAGTACAGGAGGAAGAGAGAACCTTTGAAAGTGAGGCATTATCTCCTTTTTAAACACTACGTAACTTTATTGATGAGAAATACTCATAAGTGGAGTACATTTAGTTGGATGCACCTGATTCTTCCATATCTGTGAACGCAGCTATTTCCAAGGCTCTTTTTATCCCTCAGGTAGATTGATTTGTTATATTATTGTTTCAGATTCTGAAAAAGGCTAGAAATTTTGGTTCCTGTTTAGGTCTTAAGCTTTCTAAAAGACTCGTCAGATTTCAATTTGATTTTGAGTCTTGACTCTATCATTGCACTACATAAACAAAAATCTTTAAATTCAGTTTTTTTTTTTTTTACTAAAGCCATGCTGTTTGGGAAAAATCACATAGGAAGTGTTCTTGAATCACTTTCCTTTGTAGATTTTAAATGTGTTCATTGAGTTTTATTTGGCTTCCCTATGGGTTTTGTTAGCATTCAATTCTTACACTGAGGAAGCACTGTTTAAAAAAAAAAAAAAAACATATGCTCCTTTCAGATTGTTTCAAGTGTTTATTGCGTTATAAGTTGTCTTCCCTGCTGACTCTGTGTGTTTTACATAGAGCAACTAACTTTAGATTTTCATAAAGGCTGAAGAGCACCAGCCAAGTTCAAGATGAGCAAAGAGATTAGATGTTTTTTGCAGAGTGGATAACATCATAACAAGCCAATACTCCCTTAACAATCAAGTTAGTAATGAGTTTATACATCTCAGCTTATTAAACTTCCTTGGTTATTTTCAGTAGGCCAGTGAATCATTTCTTGTGGGAGGCAAGTCTCATTTGTCTACCCACTTGCTTCTAGGGGTCACTCTATCTATCTACCATGGCACTTCCCCAATTTTGGGAGGTAGCAGACATCAAAAAGAAACAAAAGGTAAGACTTCTTCATTGGTCCTCTTAGTCTGATGAGGGACTTAGCAGAGTTTGGTAGGTACTTCAAGGGCGCCACAGTCCAACCTCAGCTGTCTTCCACCACAAACGAAGCTTCATATGTTGACTCCCTTACTGCCGGTACCTCAGCAGTCACCAAGGTGACCCGAGGTAGCAGCAGGGTCTATCGGAACTGTCACAATCGCTAGCCATTCATTTCTACTCCAAGCATGCTCATTTGCCTCTCTCACATCTGTACTCCTGTCACCTAGGGCTTTCGTAACTCCATCCATCAACCTAAAATCTCGTCCTTCCTTTTCCACTTCTCCCATCTACTCTTGCATTCATCACCTTCAACAGATGACCATTTTCCATCATCTCTACATGAATAAACCACCCTCAAACAAATTCATATCCACTTTAACAGCCATACTCCTCAACACTTCATCTCGAACACATTCAATTTCTGTCTCTCCGTCACTTTCATTCACCACATCTCCAATCCATCCATAATAAATGGTACAATTACTTTCTAATACAGAACTCTCTTAACATTCATTTCTAACTCTCTATTCTTTACTACTACCATCACTGCTCCCCACACATTACATCCTTTGTTCACTCTCTGATGTACATCTGCTTTCACTCCATTTGCAGCAACATAAAAACCCCAAGTACTTAAACTGATCTACTTCCTCAAGTAACTCTCCATTCAACATGACATTCAATCTAGCACCATCCTCCCTTCTTGTACATCTCATAACCTTACCCTTACCCACATTAACTCTCAACTTCCTTCTCTCACACACCCTTCCAAACTGTCACTAATCGACACAGCTTCTCCTCCAAGTCTGCAACCAATACAGTATCATATGTAAACAACAACTGGTCATACAGTAATTATACAGTGTTCCTTCAGTGAGGTTTCAGAATGCTCACTGCTTTACAATCGAGTTCTCTCATAGAGTCTCAAATTATTTGATTACTTTAGGAAATTCTACAGCTAAACCCTTGCAGTTTCACACCCCTACTTGCTCTATTAGTTATCTAAATTGCGAGATAAAAGGAGCAGGTAAGCTGGATCCTTATATCTCTCCTCTCGCTAAAGTAAGTGTCCTTCAGCAACATCGTTCTTATTATGGGAGATGGTATTTAATATCATTAATACTTTTTATCTTTTGATTCATAAACCATGTTACGCCAAATCTTGATACTTTTTCTTTGTGTGCGTGAGCTGGAATTACAAATTCTGTTTTCATAGCTTAAGTTTTACAAGATTTTCTTTTAGAACAGATTTTAAAATGGTTAATACTTCAAAATAACTTACTGTGATAAAAAACTTCTTATATGAACAATAAAAACATACTTAGACTGAAATTTGGAGCTTCTCCTTTCAATAGTCCATAAAAGTCTTCAACAGGATTAGCTGTTGTTATTTTCGTTACAAGGACTCTGGTCAAATCACTGCTGGTCAAAGTGTCATCAGCGTCATCAAGTTTAAGCTTTTTGTTGCTCTCTTCTTCATTACTGAAATTATTAAAAGAAACTTGAGTAACAGCTGTAAGAAATACAAAATAAGTTACATTTTTTTAATAAACATCACTTGAGCATCCCATCTTTCAATCTCTTAACCTACAATTGTTCAAGAAAAGTTTTTAAGATTTTGAATTCCTAGTCTATTACACTACTTTACTAACTCTCAATCATTTGCAATTTCAATTATATTGTATATGTTTTACATCTCAAAACTCACATATGACAAATGTCTCTTCACAAGAGGGCAGAATAAGCATTACCACAATCTCAAAACTAATACCAAAACCATCTTTACAGGAAAATATGCAATCACCACACCTGGCATTATGGACATGAGTACCGTGTAAGAAGCTCTTCTAGAAGGACACTTCAAAACTCAAACCATTGTTCTCTAGACTTAGGTAGTGCCATAGCCTTTAAACCATGGCCTTCCACTGTCTTAGATTAGAGTTCTTTTGCTTAGGGGTACACTCGGGCATGCTGTTCTATCCAGTTTTTCTTCCTGCAAGTGACTCCTCAGAAGGAAAGATGTGGCTGCCCATACCGAGTTCTGAAACTTGTTTTGAAAATCAGGACATCATGGCATCTCTTCTCTTCAAAACCAAATTGGCCTACTGGTTGCTGACTTATGTGCTAGGAAGTTCACAGACTTCTAGGCGGACAACAAAAGACTGGCTCTTGTACTTCTCCACAAACTCCAGGGTTGATATCCCCGTTGACTTGTTAAAGTACGTCACTGCACCTGACCACAGGGTAAGTTAAGGGACTGCCTAGAAGAAGGCCATGTCTAACAAACTATGGGCTCTGACTCAGAGGCTGAGAAGTCCATGCCCTCTGCCTTAAGTGTCTCCAGGGAGAGTCTGGCCCATCAGTGAGCACAAAGACAGGTCAACCTGAAGAAATGCTCATACAATATGGTTGCACAGAACAGCTCCCTTCCCCACATCAAGGCACACACCTGCCACTGCACAGGAGGCCATGACCTACACTCATCACAGGGATGATTGTAAACAATCAGGTCCTTGATAAGCAAAGAGAGAGAGTAATAATCTATATATGGTTTAGCCAAAACCAACAGTTTTTATTATCTCAATTAATTTAACGGCAGAGTCAGTTATGCTGAAAATATATTTCAAAGGACTCTGGTTTGTATGAACGTAGGAACAAATGAAGTGCCATCAAGCCAATTTTGTTTGCCATAGAGCACCATAAATGACATTTCTAACCATAACATACTGTACAAGAGTGGAAATTATCTTAATTCTTTAAAGCTAGAGGTTGAAAAGAGGAAGCATCAGCAAACAAAGCAGGGTGAATCGCAGGTAAGATTCGTTGAAATAATATGCAAAGGTATGTATACAAGTATTATTTCTGTCACTTCAATAGACCACTTACTCTGAAAATTCTTATATTTTCCATTCTTTCGAGAAACATTTATGGTTGTGAAAAATCTTCATACTATACCTGGCAAATAGATCTTTATTGTCTCTCTTGCTTTTCTTTACTATTTTCTTGGTGGGGAAAAGAGAGGCTAACTTCTTGGAGCAGGCATCTCTTCCCTCAATTACTTCTTCAGGTGGCTTTAAAACACTCTGCAAAGACAAAAAGAAGTGGACTCCCAATTATTTTGTTTGTCTTGATGTTAAAAATTAATTTGTAAGCCGAAAAATATGAAACCAAGCAGACTGAATAAAAAAAATTAATTATTACTGATATGACCAGTCATTCACATGAACATAAAATGTTCAAATAAATAATCACACAGCTCAAACACTTACTAGAACATTTACAAAAAGAATATTACAATCATTTCCCCAGGCCTCGCAGATCCTATAATCTTTTTGTTGATCAACTGATATTTATCAAAATAAATATTTTGGTATATATCACTGCAATTATAAAGCTTCAGCCTTTTCTTATCAAGTTTTGTTAAATTAAATAATTACAAACCTAAATACCTTCTATGATATTCCAAAATAAGATAAAACACTTCACTTGTCTTTCACCTTAATTCTACTATTTACACAAACACAAAGTTCCTTTGAGGCCAAGTTTTTAATATCGGGTGATGTGGAGCAGTAACTGGTTACAGAAATATGGCTCAGGATAAATATCCTCTGAAAACTCAGAATCAAGAACCTACAAATGCTAAGTATTATCAATCTCCAAAAGGTTGAAGTTTCCCTCTCAAGGTCAAAGGTATACTGCTCAAAAGGATAACAGACTTATTATTATCATTATTATTATTATTATCATTAAATGCTAAGCTACAACCCTAGCTGGAAAAGCAGGATACTATAAGCCAAGGGGCCCCAACAGGGAAAATAGCCCCGTGAGGTAAGGAAATAAGGAAAATTTAAATATTTTAAGAATAGTAACAATATTAAAATAAATATTCCTATTTAAACTATAAAAACTTTAACAAAACAAAAGGAAGAGAAACTAGATAGAACAGTGTGCCCGAGTATACCCTCAAGCAAGAGAACTCTAACCCAAAGCAGTGTAAGACCATGGTACAGAGGCTATGGCACTACCCAAGAGTAGAGAACAATGGTTTGATTTTGGAGTGTCCTTCTCCTAGAAGAGCTGCTTACCATAGCTAAAGTGTCTCTTCTACCCTTACCAAGAGGAAAGTAGCCACTGAACAGTTACAGTGCAGTAGTTAACCCCTTGGGTGAAGAAGAATTGTTTAGCAATCACAATGTTGTCAGGTGTATGAGGACAGAGGAGAATCTGTAAAGAATAGGCCAGACTATTCGGTTTCTGTGTAGGCAAAGAGAAAGAACCGTAACCAGAGAGAAGGGTCCTATGTAGTACTGTCTGGCAAGTCAAAAGACCCCATAACTCTCTAGCGATAGTATCTCAACGGGCGGCTGGTGCACAGGCCAACCTACCGCCTACAAATACTAGTGGTAAGTTCTAAGGATTTGCAGGAGATTGGTTATAAGTTTAAAAGCAATGGAAAGGTAGTCAAAGATGAGGAATCTAAAATTTTTTAAGCAACTCTCCTAAACCGTCATTCATGATGACCAGTTTTACTGATGGTGAATTTTTTTAATTCAGTCCTTGTCTTTTACATAGCACTGTGCAACTTCAAAGCTGCTAAACTGAAAATCTCTCAACAAAATACCTCTAATGCCTTATCCTAATTCAATCTTCTATATCACTTTTAGTTATTCTTGATCTTCGTTGGTATCTTATTTCATTCTATAAACGTCCCATGATGTTCATATTGCTTTTCTCTCGAAGCTCGTTGTTATTGATGCTTACCATTAAAAATGAAAAAAAAATTGTTCTTTCCTTCTATTATAGTTAGGCCCCTAGTAAAGTGTTGAAGCAATCTAGTGACTAAAGGCAACAGCAATGGCTTGCCAAAGTCATACCATCTATGTCTTCATTTTACGCATCGCATTTGGCTTGGATGACAGGTCCCTTACTCCAGTTTGTTCAATTTAGGTTTTGAGTACCTTTAGAGTACAGTATTATGGTTCATAAAATTGTTGTGAAGAATGTGAAAGCCTAACTGCCTATCTTATGGAAAAGTATGCTTCTATGGTTGGTGATCAAAGTTCAAAGCATAAAATAAAACTTGCTTTTACTTCCAGTAAATTTCTAGAGAAGACTAGGTTAGCTGATTATAGTAGGGATGATGACGATAATGCTACTCTGGGGATAAACTAAAAACTGTACAAACGAGTATAGCTTTGATACTGATGAGCTTCAAAAGCTACCCTTCTTTCGCAAAACCTAAGATGGCCAGTGAGTCTTTACCTATCATCTATAATTCATAAATAACCTGCCTTGTTTTGAACCCAAGCCTAATTCCTCAAGTTGTGACTAGTGGTGGCTATGCTCTTTTCAGTAAGGGTTCTATGGTGCACAGCGCATTACAAATTTAAGATCTACTCATAGAACCTAAAATTCTTCATTAACATCAAAAATTTTAAGTAATTTTTATTTTTCCTAACATACTTACCGAGAACTACTTTCTTAGGAGTTACCTGTAATCTCCTCTCAACCGACCAGAGTTTTGTGTAGTATACCCTACGTCCGTTTTCTATGGAGGACTAACCCAGGAGTAATGAGAACGTGCCCCGAGGGTAGACCTGCGCTAGGTCGGCATCAGCTTGGGTCCCGTTAGTCAGTAAGTTCCTCGGATGTTGCAAAAAGTCCCTGCAAGGGCAGAAAGGCACTCGGGGAAGGTAGGGAGGGCCATTACCCGAAAGTAGTTCTCGGTAAGTATGTTAGGAAAAATAAAAATTACATGTGTGGTTATCTCCGGTAGGGATAGGAAACGGGGATTAGGGTGAAAAGGAACGAACCTGTGTCTCCTGGTTTTACTATCCACGATTGTGCCTGGGGCTTCACCATTAAATCACTTGGAGCGCGGAGATGACTGTCCCAATGGAGAACCCGTCTAAAGACCTTCTTGAGTAATCCTTGAGGTAATGGGCAGTAAAGGTCGACTGGTTCGACCAGGTGCCCGCCCGAAGGACTGGCCCACTGCCATGTTCTTCTCAAAGGCTAAGGAAGTGCTTAGTCCTCTAATGTCATGGGGCTTAGGAGTACCTGGCACGGCCAGTCCCTCCTCCTTATAGGCCCTGGCAATAACTTGTCTCAACCAAAAGGATATGGTATTCTTCGATACCTGCTTCTTTGTAACACTTGTGGAGACGAAAAGGCTCTTGATGCCCGGCCGGAGATGTGCAGTCCTCTCAAGGTATTTCCTAACGGCACGGACAGGGCATAACCTCAAATCCTCTGGATTCCCAGTCTTAGGAATGGCTGGCAGTGAGAACCCCTCGAACTTAGGATCCCAGACTGCTGGATTCTGGGTTTTCGCCAAGAACGAAGGGACGAACTTGAGGGAGATTTCTCTCCATTCTCTCCACCCCTTCGAATGAGAGACGTCGTAAGACAGCCCATGGATCTCTCCTACTCTTTTCGCAGAGGCCAAGGCCAACAAAAAGACCGTCTTGAGAGTGAGATCCCTGTCTACAATATCTTTCATCGGTTCGAACGGGGGGCTACTTAACATCTTCAGAACCCTAGCCAAGTCCCACTGAGGCACCCTAACAGTTCGAGGAGGGAAGGACTGTTCAAAACTCCTGATAAGCATAGAGATGTGTCTAGAGGAGCCCAGGTCGATGCCCTTAAGAAGGAAGACTTGACCCAAGGCTGCCTGTACTCCTTTTATAGCTGGGATTGACATCCCTATCTCGTCTCTGAGATATACTAGAAAGTCTGCGATATCTGGGACTGAGGCTTTGAGGGGCTTGATGTTCCTTGAAGCGCACCACTTCGTAAAAGAGGCCCATTTCGCTTGGTAGACCGCTGCCGACGACCTTCTCAGGTATATCGACATCATCTTAGCAGTTCCTGACGAATATCTTTCCTTCCTCAGGAGGCGCTCGATAGTATCCAGGCGTGAAGGCGTAGAGACTGTGGGTTGTCGTGGAACCTGAGAAAGTGTGGCTGTTGTAGAAGATCTGGCCTGTTGGGGAGTGGCCATGGAGGATGGCTCGCCAGGTCTTTTAGATCCGCAAACCACTCTCTCCGGCCACCAGGGCGCTACCAAAGTCATCCTTAAGTTTCGGGCAGCCCTTACTCTGTTGAGCACTTGCCTGATCAACGTGAAGGGGGGAAAAGCGTACACGTCTAGGTTGTCCCATTTGTGCTGAAAGGCATCCTCCAAGGCTGCCTTTGGGTCTGGGACAGGAGAACAATACACGGGGAGTTGTGCGTTCAGCCTGGTTGCAAAGAGGTCCATCACTGGGGAACCCCACCGTTGAATGATGAGCCTGGCTACTTCTGGGAGGAGGGACCACTCTGTTCCTACTATCTGACCCATCCTGCTGAGACCGTCGGCTAGGACGTTCTTCTTCCCGGGGATGAACCTTGCCAATAACACTATCTGGTTCGCCTCCGCCCAATCCAGGATCTCTAGGGAGAGATCGCACAGCTCCCTTGACTTGAGGCCTTCTTGCTTCTTTATGTACGCTACTACTGTGGCGTTGTCGCACATCAACGCCACAGTGTTTCCCCTTAGTAGATCGATGAACTGCAGACAAGCTTTTTGGACTGCCTTCAACTCTAAGACATTGATGTGTAGGCCTTTCTCCACGTCCGTCCAAGTTCCTCTCGCCGTATCGTTGAGGAGATGGGCTCCCCATCCCTGGTTGGAGGCGTCTGTGAATAGGAGCATCTCGGGAGGCTCGGTCGCGAAGGGCATCCCCTTGAACGTATTCGACCGGCACTGCCACCACTCCAGGGAGGGTATTGTGTTTGGCAGAACTGGGACTAATTTTTGGGGCGAGTCCAGTTGGTTCCAGAAGCCCTTCAGGTTCCATTGGATGGCCTTGAGCCTGAGTCTCCCCTGGGGAACCAGTTTCTCCTATGACACCAGATGACCTATTAGCCTTTGCCAGTCCTTGGCTCTCCTGGGTTGCCCCGAAAGGAAAGGCAGAAGGATCTTTATTAGATTGCTTACCCGTTCCTCTGACGGAAAGGCCTTCACTAGTCGGGAATCCAGTGTCATCCCCAAATAGGTCATCCTGGTGGAGGGAGACAGGTTTGATTTTTCTGGGTTGATCATGATACCCAGACCCTTGCAAAATTGAAGAAGCTTTACACCCTGCTCCTTCAAAACGTCCTCTGAGGAGGAAAGAAGCAACCAGTCGTCCAGGTACCGGATGAGGTGAATACCCCGCTCGTGAGCCCACACCGAGACTGTCGTGAAGACTCGTGAATACCTGGGGAGCAGTCGACAACCCGAAGCAGAGGGTCTTGAATTGCAGGATCTGGGTACCCCATTTCACTCGGAGAAACTTTCGGCTTGAGGGATGGACCGGGATTTGGAAGTATGCGTCCTTGAGGTCTATGGTCATCATGTAGTCTTTCTCCCTCAAGGACTGCAAGACCGACTTCGGAGTGTCCATTTTGAAATCTGTCTTGCAAACAAACTTGTTGAGAGCTGACAGGTCTATCACCGGTCTCCATCCCCCCGTCGCCTTTTCTACCAGGAATAGTCGGCTGCAGAAACCTGGTCCCGGGTGCAGGACCTCCTCTATGGCGCCCTTCTCCAACATAGTGGACACCTCTTCTTTTAGGGCCGCCCTCTTCAACGGGTCCTTGGGTGCCAGCCACTCCGACAGGCTGGCCGGAATCAAAGGTGGAGGTTCCGTTAAGAACGGGAGCCTGTACCCCTCCTTCAGTACGGATACTGTCCAGGGTTCCGCTCCGTGAGCCTTCCATACTTGCCAATGTCGTCTGAGGCATCCCCCAACCTGAGGCTTGGACAGGAGTAGGGGGCCTCCCACTCTACCTCCTCCTGGAGGAGCGGCCTGAACGGCCTCTCCTGGAAGCAGAATACCCTGTTCTAAAAGAGGCAGACGCTGCTGGAGCTCCTCTACGGGGGGGCTGTGGCGCTGAAGCCCACGAGGAAGAAGGGGCTTCTCTCCTCGTCAGGCTAGGAGGGGCCTGAGAAGTAGAGGGCCCGTCTGATGCTGACCTCTTGTAGGGGGGCCTCCTTACCGGTTGAGGCCTGGGAGCGCTCACTTCCTTTCGTTTAGCTACCTTCTCCATTATCTCCTCCAGCTGTTTCAAGGGGAACACGGAGTCACCCCACACAGGAAGGCTCCTCATGGCCCTCGCCTCCCTGTCTGGGATCTTCCGGGAAAGCTTCGCCAGGATAGTATCCCTCTTGCGTAGAACCCAGTTCGCTGAAAGGGCAAGGGACTGATAAGTAAGGAACTTCAGGGTCTTGCCCCCAGAGATGATAAGCTCCTTCAGTAGGTTCTGTTGCTCCGGGTCTGTTAAGTCATATGTGGCTTGTACCCCTACCAGCGTGGAGGCCCACCAGTCCAACCAAGAGGAGACGTGCACCAAGTCTTTCGACATCTCCTCCATCATCGCTGCCTCCGACTGCGAAAAGCAAATCGGGGCTGAGGAGGCTCTGTCCTAAGGGGCACCCTGTCCCAGAACTCCGAGGGAAGGCTCCACTTTGCAGGCTCCCGGCCGTTGTCCCTCTGGCACATAGAACCTACTCTGGGACCTGAGTCCTTGGAGCAACTTCAAGGAGCTCTGTGTTTTGGGAGCTTCGGCATTGCCTGCCACAACTTTATATACATGAGCCCATCCCAGGACTAGATCTCCGGCCACAGGCAGGGCCAGGAAGGTTTTCTGCTGGACGGGTGCCTCCATCAAGCGGCTCAGGCTGGACCTCAATCCGATGATGCCTTCGTATCAGGCCTATTACCTTCCAATACGCCGAGTCCTCGGTCGGGGAACCTTCTCTACTGTCAGCAGTACCTTCTGTCTGATCCCGAGGAGCCGGGTCACCGGGCACTCCTACCGGGCGCTTCGGCTCTGGATCAACAGGTACTCCCCTGCGGTGGTACCGGTCTGCCCCGGCGGGAACTTCCACACCAGGGTTGGGGGCCAGAACGGGCATCGCCGTGCCGGCGAGGACTACCGTCCGTGTAATCTCTCTGGGGGACGAGGACGCGGATCCCGTGGGCTGACCCGACGGAGGGAACCGTTCCTTTAAGTCCAAGGGCCGAGCCAGCTGTGCTGATTCGCCCAGGCTGCCCGTACGGAAGCACGGCTCCCCCCGCTGGGCGGGGTGAGCCGGAAGCTTCGCGGACTTACGCCTGCCTGAAGAGGCCTTCTCACATTGCCCCCTGCGAGGGTCATATCTGCGGCTGGAAGATGGCCTTCACGGCGAGTAATCCCTGGACCGCCGGTCAGGGGAACTCTGCAATTCACTCCTACGGGGAACGAAGACCCAATCACCATCGGGGGACCTACTCTTCCTGTACTTCCTCCGTGGAGACCGGGACCGTTTTCTACTGAACCTCGAGCGGGACCTTGAGCGGGAACGCCTGCTCCTGGACCGTTCTCTCCGTCGCTGGTGCCTCCTCCTCGCTTCCCCTTCTGAAGAGAACGAAGCGCCATCATCTGAAGAGCCCGACGATACTGTACCACCCGACCGACGGGCAGGAGCGGGGGCTACGGAGGGCTTCGCTACCTGCTGCGTTCCAGAGGTCGAGGGTTGTAGGAAATACTCCGGAACCGTCGTCAGAGGAGCTGGAAAAGAGGTTGGACGTACTACACTAGGGAACCAGGTATCCAGGCCCTCTTCCATCCGCATTGGGGACCTACCTGGCGTTTTAGGGAGCCTCCACCCGAAGGGCTCACTTACCGTGGAGTCCAACTTTTCCTGGGCGTCACCAGCCGCTGAAGTACCTGAAACACAGGCCCACAAAGCGGGCGAAGAAACAGGCACAACATTACTACACCACAAGGGGTCGTCGGAGGAGACGTGCCCCGCAAGCACAAGAGCAGAGTCTCCAGAACCCCCAGACACAGCACTATCAGGCTCCCCACTAGCCTGAGAAGTCCCAGCAACCCCCACATTAGACTCCTGGGGAAGGGCCCTCGGCTCTTTCCCCGCAACGGACTTACCTCGTCCTCTACTCTGGGTAGGGGAAGGCGAGACAGAAGCCCCGTCGGACCGTCCACTGGGTGACGGTAACGGCGAAGAGATGCTAGATTTCCTGGGCGAGCGTTTCGACGACTTCTTCTTAGTGCCATAACGCACCCACTGGATCTCATTCCAGCTAACACACTCATTGCACGTATCCGATGGCGAGCACACACTGCCTCTACAGGAAGAGCAAAGGGAATGAGGGTCCACTTCGGGCTTGGAAAGGAACGCTCCACACAACTTTCCGGCTCTAGGCCCAGGACAACGGCGGATCTGCTCCATCGCACACAGCCACAAGACACAGGAACGAAGGGAATAAACAAGGAATACACTTGGGAAGCACAAGGAAAGGCAGTGAACACGCGAGAACACAAGGGATAAGCACAGAGATACCACGCGGTAACCACGCGGGACACACGAGTCGGGACACAAAGGGTCGTAAGAGAATGAGAGCGGCATGATGGTATCACGACGCGACCAGAGAACTTACTGACTAACGGGACCCAAGCTGACGCCGACCTAGCTCAGGTCTACCCTCGGGGCACGTTCTCATTACTCCTGGGTTAGTCCTCCATAGAAAACGGACGTAGGGTATACTACACAAAACTCTGGTCGGTTGAGAGGAGATTACAGGTAACTCCTAAGAAAGTAGTTCGAGGTAAGTATTTGTGTTGGAACAAATTTTTTTTTTTTCAAATTGCTATATATCAAATAAGCTGCTAATTTTAATTTTTATTAGCTAAGCTACACGTGAGACATACAACCTACTTCTATTCTTAGGGATAAAGAAAGATAATCTCACTTACAATAACATGATCTGCCGGTGCTGGAAGGGGGTCATGCTCATGAACAGCTCTATGAGTTAAAGCATTACAGTAATGTTGAAGCTGTGGGTTTAATACCACTGAAGGCTCTAATAAACTTTCTGTAGCGCCATCATCATTTTCACTGAAAAATACAATTAATAGTTAGGCAAGCGTTAATCATATTCAAATATATGGTACAATCCACCCCTTTCATCCATGGATTCACTTATTTAGTACACAGTTGACCACTTTTTACCAATTTAAAAAAATATGCAAAAAATGTACATATAAATGGCCAAAGAAAATATTGTCAGTATAAAATTTCAATGTCCTGATCTAAATTTTTAGTACAGTATGTATTCACTACTGATGTGTATTGTGCATTTAAAGTAAAATTACAGTTCTTCATCAAATATCTAGAGAGATAAAACATTTTGAGTTTTAGTGTCTACTAATATCCATGGACTCCCATACATATAGGAGGGACACGAACACAATACCTGTGGATATGTAGCTTCAACTGAACTATATTAATCTTGAACAATTAATTTTATATTTTAATAATCCAATTTCAGCAGGTTATCTATTAAAAAATCTACTGAATCATATTTGACTCTTACTTCTCTTCTGTAAGATCCATGGCAGTTATGAGATCATCCATAGCTTGCTTCTCACTGTCTGATAATTTCTCAATTGTCTTAGAGAGAGACGGGAAAGTGTATGACCTGACATCTTCTTGGAAGGGTAGTGGTATCCATATAAGACACTGTAAAAGTCAGCATTAAGTTCATCCAAACTATTACAAATAATTCCACATAGAAGCACCTATGCTTTAGCTGTAAAAGTAGGAATCAAAGGCCCTCTGATAATCGTACTTCCAAATACTGTACTGATATAAATACATACATATAACGAGGCATTTCCCCCAATTTGGGGGGTAGCCGACATCAAACAAATTAAACAGAAAAGGGGACCTCTCTCTACGTTCCTCCCAGCCTGACAAGGGACTCAACCGAGTTCGGCTGGTAATGCTAGGGGTGCCACAGCCCACCCTCCCCCGTGACTGATTTTTGAGTTATAAAAGCTTAAAATAGTAATTTACTAGATTATAAATACTTAAAAATAGTAATTCTTTGACTTACAAAAGCTTATACAAATTTATATTATTTATAAAATTAAAAAACATACAGTAATTTTCTGCATCTACTTTACATGAGGGGGGGGGGGGGGGGGGGGGCTGGCTAGCTTGGAAAGGAACACACATGATAGTCGTTGGTTTGCTGTAGGCTAATTCCTCCACACTTGATCTGTACATACACTAACATGAATCTTGTTCTTAAGACTAGAAATGAAAACTAAAGATTTAAAACACTGGATTATAGGTAGGGAAATGAAATGGACAAATGAAAATAATGGAACCAGGAATCAAAGGAATGCTACTAATAATCATTCCCTCCTATAATGTGATGTGCAAAGGATGTTGCAGGTAGCCCTAAATGTAGTGCATACACATACACTGCAGCTTTGACATATACTGTATAGGAAATATAAAGCTTCCCTATACAACTAACGATGCAGAAAAAAACTGATAATTGACCTATAACATAGAAATGGAGAATCACTAATGAGTTGTGGCCACCTGAAATTTATAGTTGGAGTGTTTAGATATGAAAGTATTATTGTAATGATTATTAGGAGGGATTTTAACACCACCCTGGATAGGTACGGTGGGTCGTTTGCGACCCCGAGCGTCAAAAAAAAACAGGTTTTTCTCACGTGACTCACCCCTGTGACTGAATTTGTGGGTGATCGACCTGCAGGAGGTGTCTCCCCTACACGCTCTAGTAGTGTCCAGATGTGCATTGCTGTAGCTGTACTCCTTCCCCGATTTCTGAGACGCGTCGGGGTCGTTCGCGTCCGAGTTTACCCTTCTGAGGTAGTTTGCATAATTATCAAAGTTATTACGTATTATGAAATTGTCGTAGAATGGTGCAACTTGTATAGGTTATCAGTTGTGGAAAGTCTTGGTGGATTGTTTGGCTACCATGTGCATGTTTTTTTTTTTAGTTAAAATGTCGTTCATCACCACGAGGACCATTTTACCGCGAGTGCCCCTTTTTCATTTTTTTTCATTTTTTTGCCAAGTCATTTTTCCGTAAGATATTGCCAAATAGTGTCGTAAAACTTTTGCTTGTTTAGTGTTGGAAAGTGTGTCTAGATGATCTGGCTACCCATGCATGACTTTGTTTTTGTCAGATACGACGTAGTTATTGGTATATTGGGTATATAACTGCGGTTACCAATTTCTGTTTTTTTTTCAATATTTGTAAAAATTACTACGTAGTAAGGAATTGCCGTATATTATTCATTTTTTTTTCATGTTTATGTGTTAGAAAGTGTGCCTTGATGGTTGGGCTAACACGTGCATGTCTTTTTTTTTATCTGAGATGTCGTATATTAGAATGTCGGGATTTACCGCGAGTGTCCCTTTTTAATTTTTTTTAATTTTTTTGCCAAGTCATTTTTCCGTAAGATATTGCGAAATAGTGTCGTAAAACCTTTGCTTTTTTAATGTTGGAAAGTGTGTCTAGATGATCTGGCTACCCATGCGTGATTTTGTTTTTGTCAGATACGACGTAGTTATTGGTATATTGGGTATTTAACTGCGGTTGCCAATTTCTGTTTTTTTTTCAATATTTGTAAAAATTTACTACGTAGTAAGGAATTGCCGTATATTATTGATTTTTTTTTCATGTTTATGTGTTAGAAAGTGTGCCTTGATGGTTGGGCTAACACGTGCATGTCTTTTTTTTTATCTGAGATGCCGTATATTAGAATGTTGGGCATTTTTCCGCGAGTCCCCCTTTTTATTTGTTTTGCATTTTTTTGCTTAGTCATGTTACCGTAAGGAATTGGCAAGTAGTGTCGCAAAACTTATATTTTTATAGTGTTGGAAAGTGTTTCTAGATGATCTGGCTACCCATGCCTATTTTTTTTTTAGCCAGATATGGCGTATATATAAGTATGTGTTCGATTTTCCTGTGATTGCCATTTTTTCGTTTTTTCCCATTTCTTTCAAAATTACTACGTACTAAGGAACTATCACAGAGTAATATTTCATTTATATGTTTATTTGTCGGAAAATATGCCTTGATGGTTTGCCTAGCACGTGGCTGAAATTTTTTTTTTCTGAAATGCCGTATATTAGAATGGCCATTTTTCCACGAGTGCCCCTTTTTATTTGTTTTGCATTTTTTTGCTTAGTCATGTTACCGTAAGGAATTGGCAAGTAGTGTCGCAAAACTTATATTTTTATAGTGTTGGAAAGTGTTTCTAGATGATCTGGCTACCCATGCCTATCTTTTTTTTAGCCAGATATGGCGTATATATAGGTATGTGTTCGATTTTCCGGTGATTGCCATTTTTTCGTTTTTTCCCAATTCTTTCAAAATTACTACGTACTAAGGAACTATCACAGAGTAATGATTCCTCTAGATGTTTATTTGTCGGAAAATTTTGTTTACTTTTTTTTTGATTGAATATCATCAAATTTTTTTAGCTAAAATATTGTTTTACATTTTTTTTTTCGATTTTATTTCCCTTCAAAAAAAATTTTTTGGGTCAGAATTTTAATTTTATAGTCGTAAAATAATCGACAATTATCCAGCAACCCGCCATACAATTTTTATGCATATCCAATAATAATTAGATTAGTAAATAACACCTTGAAATTGACATACCCTTCCTACATTTCAAGTGGCAGATTAGGGAGTCTGAGTCAGTGTGGTTGGCGGCCATTTTGTGGACATATCCGAAGCGTAAGCTGCCCTATCTATATATATTCTTGTTCCCTATAGAATTTGTGATATTTTGGTGTATTTTTACCTGCATAAATATCATATTATATATTAAATATATGTATTTTTTTACAAAATTTCCAAGTACTCAAAAAATTACCTTTAGATATGGCCCCTGATATAAATGTAATTTACAAAATAATGAAGATTTTTTTACATATTTCTATTTTAGGATAACATATGTTTATTCCCTAAAAAAATTAGCCACTTCCTATTTCATTTGGGTACCCAAAAAAATTCATGAAATTTGGACAATTTTTTTTGGCCAAAAAAAGTTACCCTTTATTTCTCATTTCAGATCTTCACCTCCATGGGTCTGACTTCATCCAAAATACATCAAGATGTGTCCTAAACATTCAAGAATCAATTCCTAAAAGGATTTGTGTATATATGTATAAACTTTTTTTTTATGAATTTTTATGTCAGGTCTTTTTTTTTTCTACTTAATTTTTTAAAATATTTATAATAAATAGTTTTTCTGCAGATGAGTAGTATTTATCTTTACAGTTGTTTTAAGCATTCATTGAAGTTTTTTTTGGCAAAAGAAAAAAGGAGGTTACTGCAAAAACTGATTTTTCAAGAATTTTTTTTGGCGTCGGGGTCGTTCGCGTCCGAGTATACCCTTAAAGGGGTGCCCGAGGACCGTACCTATCCAGGGTTAACACCAAGCAGAAAATACAAGGAATTCAGGCATTGCACAAGATTTTAAAAATTGGAGATTAATTTATAAATTTCTACCTTCATAAAATAAATTCATTATAGCACACTGTTAACCCTTTTACCCCCAATGGACGTACTGGTACGTTTCACAAAACTCATCCCTTTACCCCCATGGACGTACTGGTACGTACGTCCTTGCAAAAAACTGCTATATACATTTTTTTTTTTTGCATATTTTTGATAACTTTATGAGAAACTTCAGGCATTTTAAAAAAGAATGAGATCAACCTGACTTCTCTATGATGAAAATTAAGGCTGTTAGAGCAATGCAAAAAATATATACTGCAAAATGTGCTTCGAAAAAAAAAAAAAAAAAAAACGCCTGGGGGTTATGGGTTGGAAAGTTCCAAATAGCCTGAGGGTAAAAGGGTTAATGATATTGTATTATCTTGAAAGTACGAAAATATGTCTTAGAAAGATGCCCAATGCAGCCGAATTAACAAAAACCAGTAAACTTATCACTAAACGTGCATTTAACTGAAAAAATGTTAATCAAATTATCAAACAATTATGAAACGAGTGATGATGCAATAAACTAAAACACAATTTTTCCAACATAATTAAGGGCCTATTCCTTATAGTGGAAATCAATCACTCAATACCTCTCTCTTTAATCTTATCAGTCCATATTACAGAGAAATTGACCCACAATTAATGGAATTTCAAGTTTAGGATGAGAAGGAACAGGGATGACACATCCACCCCTTATTATTGTTATGGGTTCTATCATTACTTGACAGAATACCGCCCTAGATGAAAAAGCAGAATCATACAAGCCCAAAGACCCTCGCAAGGAAAGCAGCCTTGCATGGAAAGTTAACTTAGAAGTAAAGAACTATAAAAAATCTTTACAATGTTGAAAAATTAGTAACAGATAAACTGCCTTTGCCTTAAGTCATTGGTCTTCTGAGATTTAATAAATGCACCAAAAAGGTACAGAGCTTATAAAATGCATGAGCATCAAAGCCCAAAAGCTCATCATTAGCTACAGTTGTAGCTTGGCTAGTAATAATGATAATAATGATGATAATAATAATACAGTAACAATATCCTCATTGTCCCTATTATAATCAGGTAACTTACGTCCCTCCTGAATTTACCCCTGAACTAAACATTAGTTACCTTTTATATTTGGAAATCTTAATGCGGGTTTACACAGTCAAGCGGTTCGTCGAACACAATTCGACAGAAGTCTGTGAAATGATGCTCAAATGTGTGAACGGGGTATATGGTAGTCGAACACGTTTGGCAAACGTTTCGAAGAAAGTCTGTTCTCACCCGACTTTTGTGGGTGGGGCTTCATTGCCGACAAACCTCATGCATTTGTGACCGACTCCACCTCTTCGAACCATTTGACAAGCAGGTTCGACAACAGTTCGACGAACCGTTTGACCGCATAAACCGCGCTTTAATCTGTCTGGTCAGTTACCCACTGAACATATCTCTTCATAAGAGGAACAATAAGGACTTCACATTCCTCACACGTATTACCTAAATCACAACATTGCTTCCTAGATGTTATCTATGTAACTAACGAGTAAGACTCATCAAATGAATGCTAATTATTACCAGTAATGTCTTCTAAATTTCATTTCTGTTTGGGAAAAAGAAATTAATCTTACTTATTATTCATGAACATATTCAAACCTACCTCATACTCTTTAGTAATTTCAGGAAAGAGGACACCAAGAACAGGGTCGTAATTTTTGTTGTAAACCCTACGTGTAATCCCCACAAAATCCAGTACTTCCAAAGCATGAATAAAGGCAGAAAGAGCAACAGCAGCTGTCTGAAAAGAGAATCATTATCATTAAGTACATGATTTTTTAAGAACCAAATATATAGACAAAAGGATATCCAAACCAAAACGCAAAGCCTACAAAAATTCAAGCATTAAAAGAAAGTACATGTATTCCCAAAGCTAGTAAAATTTCCCATTCAAGACAAACAAGCCATACTATAATATTCAATGATATTTAAAGATATTTGATGATGCTTATTGATTTTTGACATCAGTTAATAATGACAGCCATGACATGTGAATGCTACTTTTACATTACAGTTTCTATAATGCAGCAGTTTAACACAGTGATAGCTAAAGTATCATAAGGAGCTCATGATAAGAACAGGGCAGTTATCAACTACAACACCAGAATGACTAATGAGTATAGTACTGAATTACACACAAAACATTACTTACTTTGTAAAAATTACTATAGACAAACCGATAAATTACATGTAATATATTGAAAGTTATACAACTATGAAAAAGAAACTTCGAGAGCTTATGAAGTTACATATTCATCCTGAGAATTGCCTATAATTTATTTTAAATACCAAAATCAGAGTCCTCATACTTTTAACCTAAAAAAAATGATGTGAGATGTTTAATATTTGATTAAAGAGGCTATTTCCCTCCCTATATGCACATAGTACACATGAGATAACTAAAGCACTAATGATTGCATTTAGAGAATATGGAAAAAAATATAACAGAAATAATTTGAAGGAAATCATAAGGTTTGAAGTGGTATTGCAAAATAAAGATGTTCAACTAGTCACCTATTACATATTTTATTAATAAATGCAGAAAAGGCTTGCTATGTTCCACTCTTTTGCTTTTCATTTCTCCATGAAATTTCTAGTTTAGAAATAGCAAAAAGAGGCATAACTGTGAATGAAAGTAAACAAAACTGTCTCACCTCATCACCTTCCCGACCGGTAATAACAAGAACTTGATCTCCAGCACGGAGGTGGTATGAAACATTAGATCTTCGGGTGAAACCAAGAATGCTTAAAGATCTTGGGGAATTGGAGAAGTATTTCAACTGCATGTCCTCATCTATAAAAATAATGATAAAATTAGTTACGAAATGAGAGAGAAAGCTCTTTCATTTAACTATTTTTAATTAGGTATGCATGTTAATAATGCATGGATTTCCCATATACAATATATTTTGACCTTTAACAAACAAACAATTAAAGTGTCAGCATTTGTTTTGGTGATAAAACTCTAGTATACAAATTTTGCACGTCATACAACTTATGGAATTTCTACATACAACAAATCCTGATAATACATTGTGAAAAGTAGCTTATGCAAAGAATGAAAAGGCCATCTACATTTTCTTAAATTTCCAATATTTGATGAAATCAAATCAAATTCTCTACTCATGTTTCCTGAGTTTCCTTTTCCATACAGATGTGAGCTTCGTGTCAACTGCCGCACACTACACATTTTCTTCTTCACGACAAACTAGGCCAACTGTATACAGTACATGGTATTCTCACTCACGAACAGAATTTTTGGTACTTTTATTTTTAAAACGTCTGAACCTTCGCTGGTGCTAAAGAGGAATGAAGGTAGGGGGGTGGGGAGGGGTAGGGGTGAAGGGAGGATAGTTGTAGTAGGGGATGTTGAAGCAGGAGAGGTCTAACTGGTGAGGGACCTATGGTCGTGGTTCTATCACGCCCCAGTAACTATATCGACACTCATTGAGTGAGCGAGCTGGGTTAATTCCTGGCATTTCACGCATTCCTTTTTTCTCTGGTATATTTAGCAAAGTTTATGTCTTAGAAATGGTGCTTTAAGGAGCATTTCACTGGGCGACACAGGTTCCTCGCCCAGAAATAGATTTTACCTTTGTCAAAATCCTTTTTTTAGGCCCAATAATTACTTCATTTAACAATTATGATTAAAAGTTAATTTTTTTTTTATCTGACCTCCGAAACCGGCGATATAAAGAAGATTCCACAATACTGATTTACTGTACATATAATATACAGTACTGCATTTATAAATCTGCCATGCACCGAGGGAGCGATAGGTGAGCCGCCTTCAGACAAGGTATTTAAATAAGCAAGCCAGAATTATTGTAGGCGTATCAATATATTGCTTCCCCCCCACAATGGTGCAAGAATAAGCAGGCAGCACTACAAGTTCTAACCCTATGGAACAGTACTACTTCACTCTATGTATCCAAAACATTGCACAAGCAAAAAGCCACTTGTTTGTGATGTAAGAGAGAAGTATTCACATTCTTTTGCAAAGAACTGAAGGCTCCATCAATTCATCTGAGACAAATTAAGCAAGATTAATGCTGATACAGTAGTTACAGCCATATGTAAGTAAAACCCCAGATGCTACTGAAGGAGAGAGATATGTCAGAAACAGGCATATGATTAGGTTAAACAATAAGCATGACCTGCTATAGTCTGAAATACTAGTGTGACGGGCCGAGAGAAGGTTAGGACTCAAAGACAGGATGAAAGCAACTGAGCGAGTTTATTATAGAACACTCTCCTTTATATACAAAAGCTCAAGGCAACAAGAAATTTCATGTTCAAAACAGACACCGTTACCGATGAGAAAATAGACATGTTTATTCAGGCTCTTTTTAGTGCGAGGGAAGAGCGAAGATACAAGCATAATATATACACAAAATGAACTATGTACGATCGTGTGACACACGATTGGTACACTAGAAAGGCCTAAAATATTGCAATTATAAAAGGTCTTACTCATGTTACATTAGCATTAGGTATACAAGTAAGTATAGTTACAGATGTAAATTTTAACAGCTAAAAACTCTTTTAAATTGTTATCTAATACTCTAGAACCTCCCTCTACCTCGTTTCCAAATCCTTCAAATCCAACTCCCAAATTTTAGCCTGACCTAACTCTGGAATTCTGGCCAGAATGACAGAGGAAGCCTGTGTGCTATAACTAGATCTTATACCAATTCCATGTTCTCTTTTCTTGAACTTGACTTTCCTATCTTTAGCTCTATCAACCAAGTAAAAATAATCTGTCATTAGTGTCTTCAATAAGCAGTTTTATATATAAAAAAAAAAAAAATGCAATGAAATGGAGCACAGATTAGTTCTACATGGAAGAGCGCGCGTGTGTGTGTGTGTGTGGATCTGGTTTGCCCTTTTACATTTCTGAGACATACGAGGTTCAACATACTGTATCAAGGATACGTATTGGATTAATCCAAAACAAAATAAAACACAATAAAAAAAAATACTAATATGAAAACAACCGTGTCCAGCTGAACCACAGAAAAATGAAAGAATGAACTGTTGGCATGTCAGGCAGTTGAGGTGGAGAAGCTCAGTCTATAGGCTGGCTCTCCTCCTTATCAGGCCAGCTACTGTGACAAGTTCGGAAAGTCATATTTCTTTTACTGAAGGACACCACATGAATTTTGAGTAAGTCATTAAAACAATTATTTCATGAAGCCTTCCTTGTGATGCAGGGCAAGAATGAAGATTAAAAAGCTCACCTAAATAAGGAACCAATGTGGTTCCATATCTATATCCTGGAATAACGTCACTCTCGTCAACAGGAGTTTGTGCATCATCATTTCGGTGGTAAGAAGTTTCTTTGATAATAACTGCACTTTCATCAGATGCATATGCTGTTTTCCATGAAGGAACTGTAGCGTGTTTTATCTGAAAATTCACAGCTTTAAGAAATGGCGAAATATACTTATATAAAGAAAATAAAAAGGTCTAATCTTTCTCCTTGTCAATAAATCTTACTTAATAGCCAAACGTTCAAAATTCAAATAATAAACACAAGCTTTTGACTGTAAAAAGAAGAGGCAATCTCCCCATAGTACTACTTTCATCACTACAAAAAAAAAAAAAAAAAAAAAAAAAAAAAAAAAAAAAAAAAAAAAAAAACCATTAGTCTAGATGCAGTACCTGGCTAAGTCAGGTTATCACATCCATATCTAATATAAATTACCACACTATTGATTTTAAGGTGCAATCTCTTAACTAAAAGAAATACAATATGAAAGAAAATAATCCTGGGCTTTATATGGAGTCAGGTTTAGTTACTAACAACTACAACTTTGGATGATATGGTTCAAAGGAAAAGGAACTCCAAAATTCAAAGATAATCAAATTGGAAGGTAGTTAAATTTTCTTTTAGCTTGTTCAAAACATCTTTAGTAAACTCATCTTCAAATTCCTTTATATTTTGTATACAGTACAAAATATAAATGTCTTGGCCTACACCAGTAATTGGGACAGGAAGCACAGATGGACCAGTAAAAGTTTAGCCAACAGACAAAACACTGACATTACTACAAGCTTTCTTTAACCTTTCAGCTATAGTACCTTTCTTCCTCTTATTCCTACACACAAGATGAAAACCACCACAGATGAAGCTTCATAATGCTGAATCCCCTAATGATGGATAACGGGGGAGGGTCGGCTGTGGCACCCTAGCAGTACCAACTGAACTCGGTTGAGTCCCTTGTCAGGCTGGGAGGAACGTAGAGAGTAGAGGTCCCCTTTTTGTTTTGTTTCATTTGTTGATGTCGGCTACCCCCCAAAATTGGGGGAAGTGCCTTGGTATATGTATGTATGTACAAGATGAAAAGACATTTAAATCCCATAATGGTAATTTTGACTACATTATGGAGCCACCTTAAAAGCTCACTCTAGAAAGAAGTAAGAGGTGTGTAGATTATGGGTCAAATAAAAAAGAAACATACCAAGTTCCAAACTTTTAAACATTTAGGTGATATACCTGTGGAATCCAAGGGACACAAAAATCAACCAACCACCCAAGAAGACCAAGGTAGTGTGGTAAAATAAAACTCAAATTATGAAGTAAATGAAAACACATCCAATTTCACAAGCCAACTCCAACAATATGAGAAGCGAAGCCAACCGTGTTGTCTGGTACTGATGGGGAGACCTGAGTTACCTTATCAAAAATGCAATTTACCATGTAGTTTATTGTGGGTAGAATCTCTGGTAGGAAACATCAAAATAATCTTTGTTAGAACCACTGATCTCTAAACTATCATAAACAATTTTATCATGTCCTGTTTTATAACTTTCACCAGTAATATGTTAAATCAACAAACCAGAATTACTCATCAGATTTATGTAATTTTAATAGCCAGGCCTTCTCCGTCATGAGGCTCAATACTACACAGTATTCAAGAAGTTTTATTCCAGCTGTTACCAAGTTGTGGAATGATCTTCCTAATCAGGTAGTTGTTTCAGTAGAACTTCAAAAGTTCAAAGTTGCAGAAAATATTTTTATTTTGACCAGGTTGACATGAGTCTTTTCATAGTTTATATATGGCATATCTGTTTTGACGTTAATAGTTTATATATGAAATATGTTATTTTCATTAGTAAAATAAATTTTTGAATATACTTACCCGATAATCATGTAGCTGTCAACTCTGTTGCCCGACAGAATTCTATGGAGGGATACGCCAGCTATCACAATACTAGAAGGGGGTGTTCTTACCAGCGCCACCTGTGGCCAGGTACTCAAGTACTTCTTGTTGACACCTCCTCAATTATTCCTCGGTCCCACTGGTTCTCTATGGGGAGGAAGGGAGGGTCAATTAAATCATGATTATCGGGTAAGTATATTCAAAAATTTATTTTACTAATGAAAATAACATTTTTCAATATTAAACTTACCCGATAATCATGTAGCTGATTCACACCCAGGGGGGTGGGTGAAAACCAGTGTACAAGATTAAAGGATAGCTAAGTATCCCATATTTCATATAACAGTTATCTCAAATAACAATGAAATAATAAGTACCTGGTAAGGAAGTCGAATTGAACCGTTACTCTGTCTCTTTTTTAAGTTCGTCTTCCTTACTGAGCGCAGCGTTCCTCTTGGAGGCTGAATCAACCCAAAGGTGCTAAAGTATACAGGGCTGCAACCCATACTAAAGGACCTCATCACAACCTTTAACCTCGGCGCTTCTCAAGAAAGAATTGACCACCCGCCAAATCAAAAAGGATGTGGAAGGCTTCTTAGCCGACCGAACAACCCATAAAAAGTATTCAAGAGAAAGGTTAAAAAGTTATGGAATTATGGGAATGTAGTGGCTGAGCCCTCGCCTACTACTGCATTCGTTGCTACGAATGGACCCAGGGTGTAGCAGTACTCGTAAAGAGACTGGACATCTTTGAGATAGAATGATGCGAACACTGACTTGCTTCTCCAATAGGTTGCATCCATAACACTCTGCAGAGAACGGTTCTGTTTGAAGGCCACTGAAGTAGCCACAGCTCTCACTTCATGTGTCCTTACCTTCAGCAAAGCAAGGTCTTCTTCCTTCAGATGAGAATTTGCTTCTCTAATCAGAAGCCTGATGTAGTAAGAAACTGAGTTCTTAGACATTGGTAGAGAAGGCTTCTTGATAGCACACCATAAGGCTTCTGATTGTCCTCGTAATGGTTTTGACCTTCTTAAATAGTACTTAAGAGCTCTAACAGGGCAAAGTACTCTCTCAAGTTCGTTCCCCACCATGTTGGACAGGCTTGGGATCTCGAACGACTTAGGGCAAGGACGGGAAGGAAGCTCGTTTTAGCCAAAAAAACCGAGCCGCAAGGAACATGTAGCCGTTTCAGATGTGAAACCTATGTTCCTGCTGAAGGCGTGGATCTCACTTACTCTTTTACCTGTTGCTAAGCACACGAGGAAAAGAGTTTTTTAATGTGAGGTCCTTAAAAGAGGCTGATTGGAGCGGTTCAAATCCTGATGACATTAGGAACCTTAGGACCACGTCTAGATTCCAGCCTGGAGTGGACAACCGACGTTCCTTTGAGGTCTCAAAAGACCTAAGAGGTCCTGTAGATCTTTGTTGGAGGAAAGATCCAAGCCTCTGTGGCGGAAAACCGCTGCCAACAAACTTCTGTAACCCTTGATCGTAGGAGCTGATAGGGAGCTTACGTTCCTTAGATGTAACAGGAAGTCAGCAATCTGGGTTACATTGGTACTGGTTGAGGAAAACTGCATTGGCCTTGCACCAGCTTCGGAAGACTTCCCATAAAGACTGATAGACTCTGAGAGTGGATGTCGTCCTTGCTCTGGCAATCGCTCTGGCTGCCTCCTTCGAAAAGCCTCTAGCTCTTGAGAGTCTTTCGATAGTCTGAAGGCAGTCAGACGAAGATCGTGGAGGTTGGGAGTACCTTCTTTACGTGAGGTTGACGCAGAAGGTCCACTCTAGGAGGAAGAGTCCTGGGAACGTCGACCAGCCATTGCAGTACCTCAGTGAAACATTCTCTCGCGGGCCAGAGGGGAGCAACCAACGTCAGCCGTGTCCCTTTGTGAGAGGCGAACTTCTGAAGTACCCTGTTGACAATCTTGAACGGCGGGAATGCATACAGGTTGAGATGGGACCAATCCAGCAGAAAGGCATCCACGCGAACTGCTGCTGGGTCTGGAATCGGAGAACAATACAAGAGGAGCCTCTTGGTCATCGAGGTAGCGAATAGATCTATGGTTGGCTGATCCCACAGGGCCCAAAGTCTGCTGCAAACATTCTTGTGAAGGGTCCACTCTGTGGGGAAGACCTGACCCTTCCGGCTGAGGCGATCTGCCATGACATTCATATCGCCCTGAATGAGCCTCGTTACCAGCGTGAGCTTTCGATCTTTTGACCAAATGAGGAGGTCCCTTGCGATCTCGAACAACTTCCTCGAATGAGTCCCTCCCTGCTTGGAGATGTAAGCCAAGGCTGTGGTGTAGTCGGAGTTCACCTCCACCACCTTGTTAAGCTGGAGGGACTTGAAGTTTATCAAGGCCAAATGAACTGCCAACAACTCCTTGCAATAGATGTGAAGTGTCCTTTGCTCCTGATTCCATGTTCCCGAGCATTCCTGTCCGTCCAGTGTCGCACCCCAGCCCGTGTCCGATGCGTCCGAGAAGAGACGGTGGTCGGAGGACTGAACAGCCAATGGTAGACCTTCCTTGAGAAGAATGCTGTTCTTCCACCACGTTAGAGTAGACCTCATCTCTTCGGAAACAGGAACTGAGCCCGTCTCTAGCGTCATGTCCTTTATCCAGTGAGCAGCTAGATGATACTGAAGGGGGCGGAGGTGGAGTCTCCCTAACTCGATGAACAGGGCCAGTGATGAAAGTGTCCCTGTTAGACTCATCCACTGCCTGACTAAGCATCGGTTCCTTCTCAGCATGCTCTGGATGCATTCTAGGGCTTGGAAGATCCTTGGGGCCGACGGACAAGTCCGAAAAGCTCGACTCTGAAGATCCATACCCAAGGAGACAATGGTCTGGGATGGAACGAGCTGAGACTCCTCAAAATTGACCAGGAGGCCCAGTTCCTTGGTCAGATCCATAGTCCATTTGAAAATCTCCAGACAGCGACGACTTGAGGGAGCTCTTAAAAGCCAGTCGTCTGACGGAGCCGGACACAAGATCATGATACTGCTGCACAGTCTGTAAACTGTCAATCATGGGCAAGCGAGGCAGTACAGTGACAACCCGAATCTGTCTAGACTGTCTGGGTCGTACAGACAACTCCTTAACGGGTTGCTGAGGTTGCCCACTGCGTCACAACAAGTCCCTTCTGTTGGTTGTTGAACGTCTTCCCCGTGACACATTGACTCCGTAAACAAAAAATCCTCTAACAAGGACTAAGCTTGGACTGCATGTCATGCAACACAGCTCAAGGTCTATGGGAGCAGGTGTGGTAACAGACGGGATTAGCGGCTGAAGTGTAACCATTACCTTCCCTGTAAGCATGTTATGCTTAAATAAAAGTCCATAAGAGGTTATGCAGCTAAAGGCTCCCTCCAAATGACAGAGTCCTCAAGGGAATATCAGAAGGAGGGAGAAAAGAACTTTCTCATCTACAGGGACCTTATCCTAGAAAAGCTAAGTTCTCTGAGTGAGGGTTCACTGGTGCAAAGCAGCAGACTAGAAGGCAACGTTATGAAACTGCTTGACAGTCTAGTGAGTTGGCAACAACCCAAGATGTGTTGAGAAGCATGCGGTAAGGTATGCAGAGCATGATGTATGCAGAGTATGCTGTATGCAGAGCATGCTGAATGCAGAGCATGCTGTATGCAGAGCATGTTGTATGCAGAGCATGCTGAATGCAGAGCATGCTGAATGCTGAGCATGTAGGAAGTAGAGCCTGCTGTAAGCAGAGCCTGCTGAAAGGAAAGCAGAGCGTGTGCATGGCGTTTAACATTTCTCAGAAATTCCATGACCAGTGCTAGAGTGCTTAATGCATGCTTGCATGGGGTTGAACCATGGTATGCTGAACAGCAGAGTCAGAACGAGCTGGAACAACAACAGAGGTTTCCTCAACTTGAGGGAAAACCTGAGGTTCAGACTGCATAGGCTGAACAACAGACGGAGCAGAAGGCAGGTGCAAGGGTGAAGGAGGTTGACTCCTAGCAAGAGTTGCACCCAAGGATTGTACCAGCTAAGCGGAGGACGGAGGCGGAGTAGTCCGTTCCTGTTCCTGAGAGATGAGTGGAGCATGAGAAGGTTGAGGCTGCGCAGAACAAGGTAAAGTTCTAGCAAGCTGAGGCTCTTGAGGCGCAAGTGCATGGTGTAGATGAGCTTGCCTAGATGAGGGTTGAACTCGGTGCAGCGCTGGTTGAGCAGACAGACTCACGGAGGGGAGAGGTTGTTGTACCCCAACCGAGAGTTGCACCACTGGAGGAGCAGCAAGGGGAGGAGGAGGAAGAGTGTAACTCTCCTGATCCCAAAGCAAGGGTTGCCTTAAAGAAGGCTGAGGCTGAACAACACTGTGAACAGCAAACTCCGAAAGTGGTTCAACATCGTACGCCTGGCAGATGGAGCTGCGACTGGGTGCAGCGAGTGCAGGCGGGTGCAGCACAGGCTGAACGGGTGCAGGAGGTTGGTGCACCACCGGTGCAGGCGGGTGCAGCATAGGCTGAACGGGTGCAGGAGGTTGGTGCACCACCGGTGCAGGCGGGTGCAGCACAGGCTGAACGGGTGCAGGAGGTTGGTGCACCACCGGTGCAGGCGGGTGCAGCACAGGCTGAACGGGTGCAGGAGGTTGGTGCACCACAGGTGCAGGAGGTGCAACACTCTCAGCACGACACTCACGCATCAAGTCCGAAAGCTGTGCTTGCATGGACTGTAGTAGAGTCCACAACATCGTACGCCTGGCAGATGGTGTTGCGACTGGGTGCAGCGAGTGCAGGCGGGTGCAGCACAGGCTGAACGGGTGCAGCCGGGTTGTTGAACTTTACTTCGTACGTCTGGCATAGGTCTGGACTTTACGTTTAAGAGGTCTTGAGACCTGAGACCAGAGTAACTCTGCCTTTATTTTCTCCTCTAAATCTCTTCTGCAGACGAGCAAAATAAGGGCTCAATCGTCTGCGGGTGGGAGTGACGGTCTCGGTAAGACACGCCCACAACCACCGAGGATACTTCTGTGCGCCGATCAAGGCCTGCCGAACCCTTATGCCCTTCGACATTGCTTCTCCCCTGGGCTTGGGAGCTTGCAAGAGGTCCCGGACTGGGAGGACGACTGGCGCGCACAAAAGTACCCTCACGCATAACACTGACATACTTTGCGCTATCACTTATCACTTTGATTTCTGTTTGCACTTATTTCACTGAACTCGAAACTTTAAGTGGTTTGTACCTGAAACACGCAATTCTATCCTTCTCAAAAGTTAGTAATTGCGAAAACAGAATTACAATGTAACAGAAAAATCTAATGAAAGAAAATTCAGTGGCTGGAAAGAGACTAAACACTAGATCACTCTAGAAACGTTTAGTTTCTTCCCCTAAAGAGACTAGGGATAAGAGCAAAACGATAACGACGTTACTCGTACGCCTGGCAGGCTTGAGGGAAACGTTTATCCTCTTTCTCCCTCCGTCTCTATCTCTCTCTCTCTCTCTCTCTTGACTTAGAACCTGAGAGAAGAGCCCAATCATATATATCGTTAAAACATATTATTGTTAAAGGAAAAAACTGAAAAATTTCCCAAAAAGAAAAGTTCCTTATTAGGATCAAAACCATTAAGTTAAGAAAGAATGAACAAAACGCTAGACACGGTTACTCTTACTGCAATGTGAAACCGTGAACATTCTTTCTCTATCGTAACGATAGAGTGCAAGTTGAAACGTTCTGAACGTCAACAACTGCCGAGACAAACAAAACGTTAGTTCAACTTTGAAAAAGTACGAGACTATCAAAGAAATTCTTTCAAAGACCTTAAAATAGCATAATATGTTAACAGGTAAAACCGAAATGACGGGCTCACGATAATTAACTTCGGTACCAAGAAAAGACCGCCTACTATTAGGAAGGTCGAATATAAACAAATATAAAAATTAATTTTAATAAGTTTATAATAAAAGGAAGTTAATCGAAGAGGCCTATAAGAGGCGGAGAGATATAAAATAAATCTATAACTTTTGTTAAGCAAAATTAAGAAAGAGAGTCTATACTCTCTTAGACACCAACACTCCCGTCTAAGGGAAGGGTCGGCCATTGAAAGGTGAACGAGAGTTCATACTCTCTTCGTCACCAAAAATAATCAAATTAATTCCAAAAGCTAACTAAGCTAAAATAGAAGTTTCCAGTAAAGCGACAGCCGAAATCAAAGAGAAATACTTCACCAAAGTCGTGAAAATACTCCAAGAACATAAGCGTATCCCAGAACGTCTTGTCAGAAGCACGACAGAGGAATAATTGAGGAGGTGTCAACAAGAAGTACTTGAGTACCTGGCCACAGGTGGCGCTGGTAAGAACACCCCCTTCTAGTATTGTGATAGCTGGCGTATCCCTCCATAGAATTCTGTCGGGCAACAGAGTTGACAGCTACATGATTATCGGGTAAGTTTAATATTGAAAAATCTGTTTTGACGTTGTTACAGTTTTTAGAATGATTTATTGTTAATTTGTTCTCATCATTTATCTATTTCCTTATTTCCTTTCCTCACTGGGCTATTTTTTCCTATTGGAGCCCTTGGGCTTATAGCATCTTGCTTTTCCAACTAGGGTTGTAGCTTGGCTAGTAATAATAATAATAATGCACATATTAGCTTTATTATAGGTACTGGCAGCCTACAAAATAGCCATTTTGGATAGCAGACATTTTCAAATTTTGTCATCTTTATAATGCATAAGGTCTGTTCCATTGGCAGATGTAAGACGATGCCATTTAGAGGCTTCTTCATAGGATAATAAGGCGATTTTGTTCACGCATAGACATCCAGAATTTATAGTTATCTGCCATAGCAACCACTGACATTGTTACTTTATGAGAAAATTATTTAATTTTCATATTCATATTTCATAGCCTTCAGACTAAAATTTTGAGCATCAGCAACACATGGTAGGAAGTAGGAGAGACCATTGGCAAACGTTTCTATCAAGAGATTGAAAGATTATTGTGAAGTTCTTTTCTGGGCGCCCGCCTTATGCAATTTTTGGGTTTTCTGTGTAATTTTTATGCTGTTCTACATCAACCCTTTTACCCCCAAATGGACGTACTGGTACGTTTCACAAAACTCATCCCTTTACCTCCAGTGGACGTACCGGTACGTCCTTGCAAAAAACTGCTATTTACATTTTGTTTTTGCATATTTTTGATAATTTTATGAGAAACTTCAGGCATTTTCCAAACAAATGAGACCAACCTGACCTCTCTATGACAAAAACTAAGGCTGTTAAGAGCAATTTAAAAAACATATATTGCAAAATGTGCTTGAGAAAAAAAAAAAAACACCTGGGGGTTAAAGGTTGAAAAGTTCCAAATAGCTTGGGGGTAAAAGGGTTAATCATGCCCAAGCAGACTAAAGAAGAAGGGCTCTAATAAACAAAGAAAAATGAAGAAGGAGGATGTTTGGATACAAGGCATAAAAAAAAAAAGTTGGTAAAAGATGAAGGTGATTACAAACCAGGTGCCTTATACAGTAAAGCTACTGATCTTAGGAATAAAGAGTAGTTGGCAACTACGAAATAACCCCATTTAGTAGGAAAGGTGACCAAGAGCCTAGTAGCTAATACTTAAAAGTTCTATCAATGAATTAATGTAAAAGAAAATCTTTAAATACATTTTTTTCATTCAAATTCTATCTCCCTCTAGTTTTCCACAAATTTTAAACATCCAAAAATTTTATATGACTTGATTCTGATATATTTCCAAGCAACACCTTCAGTGTCATCAATGCATTGTGTTTTGTGAAAATTCATGCCTCTATACAATATTTTGAGTTTTTATACTTTCAAAAATGGAAGATGATTTTTATTATATGTATACTATAGTTACTCTTTTTATTCCATATAGTTCATATTTTCCCTACTAAACAGAGATGTTTTACTTCTTTCCAAAAGAATGTGGGAGGAGATAAAATTTGAAAAAAAAAAAAAAAAAAAAAAAAAATTCACGCACAAGTAAGATTTGGGAAAATAATTTCTGTTACACAGACAAACTATGAAGGCTGTTCCAGAGGGAAAACTATTACTCTTCTTCCTCCTCCTCTTAATTATAGAATATAATCTTATTGGTTAGTGCTTGGACTCAAGTAATTGTTTATTTCTTGACCTCCAAACGATAGCGTATTGTCTCCTATAATTTCATGCATACATTTACTGTCCTAGACAGTTTTGCCTCTTAGTAATGTCAAAGGGGGGTTGTTGATTACCGGCGTCATTTGGGTACTTCATTTCATTATCAAGTTCCAATTATTACATTGTTATGAATACAAATAAGTTTAAACTTCGGATATCTACACCTTGGTTAGGGTAGCATAACCTCATTGGAGGCTGTCTAGCCAGTAGGTATGCATATTATTACTGTATATTTAATTGTACTGCAGTCAGTTTCTGGCTTAATGTTGGCTCAATTCCAACTGAGTTTTAATTAGGCTATCAGTTATAACCTTGGTAAGGTTAGTAGTAAGATGGGATTAGTAAACTTGCTCAGGCATATCACAGCCGTTCCTTAAAACTTACTTTAAAATTAACATGACTGTAAGGGAATACTTAATATTCTGGGGAGATGTTCCCATCCTCCTACAATTGCATATATCACCATGAGATGAGGGGACTGACTGGTCAGTCAGACGTTCTTACAGGTAATTGTCCTTCCATATACATCTGACATGGGTAGAGGAGGAAGAGATGAGAGGTATGATATAATCATATATTAAGTGAATCTCTGCCTATTTTAAGGTCAGGTAAGTTCACTCTAGTAGTTGTTCTCATAACCTTTGGCTTGGTAAACCATGAGGTTATATGATATTAGGTCTAGGATGGACCATCACCTCTCTTACTAAAGTGAATATTTTTGATAAGTGCATGAAAGACTGGATCCGTCCAGATACTGTTAACCTACCTTCTGCCGCCTTCTCGCTCCAGCCTGGGGATTCAGCTGAGTCTTCGAGTTACCAACTTCCAAGGAGAGCTCATATGGGAGTTCGTCCTTCTGGTTCTTTGAATTCAGCTGTTGCTGGGCCTTTGGGGTATCATCTTCCAAGGGATGCTCCAATGGGGTCTCTAGGGATTTGGTTGTGCTTGGGACTTCAGGTTCCCAGCTTCCAATGAAGTCCAGGGAGAGACTCGCTTCTGTTTCAAGTCATGAAGGCTTGGTAGTGGGGGGGGAGGGGGGGGGGAGGGGGGGGGGGATGAGGCAGAGGGGCTTCTGACATGGACATTGAGAAAGGGAATTCAGAAGGTAACCCTTGACAATCAAGTGATGGATATGCACTTTGTCCTTAGTGGAATGTTTTTCAGCATAAATATATGGATTTGTCATTCAATGACATACTTTAAAAACCTTTCTGCATTTCCAGACTCAAGATGGAGATTCAAGATCAATCTCTTGTGGCATGTTCCCAGCTAAGCACGAAGGTGTTTGTTCTGATGCCACACAAGGCTGCTCTCAATAACTTAGCAGAAGCAATATCAGACGATGGAGGTTTTCTTCTTGACATCAGTTTTCTTGATACTTTGGGTGGTTGGAAAGCCAGTGCCTGACCAGAAAACACCCTTTTTTGCCAAAATGGTAAAATTAGTAACCAATTGAGAGAATTGCTGCTTAAAGGTGATTTTACCTTACCCAAAGAGTGTAGTCTCTTTCTGTGAGTGTACCTTAAGAGCTCGAAGGCTTCCTAGAACTAAGGTTTTGTGATGTCTTCCTTTCCAAGCTCACAAGGATGGCAAGGGTGCAGACAATAAAGGAACTAACCAGTCTAAGCTCGACTCGAACCTCCATCTGGCAAACACCAGGCACAGACATTACCAATCAGGCCACAACACCTTAATGGGTTGGGACCAATTAATCAGGGGACCATTTCCCTTTGGTCCAAGATCATCTTCGGACTACGGATTTTAGTGCCAGACAGACCTTGTTTAATTTGGCGTCCACCATGGAATCTTTAAAAATGGGAACTATAGGAGGATTGCAAATGCCCACTTCAATGGTAGCCAAGCTATCGTGTCTCCCCTTCTATGACGCCTCGTAGAACATTATTAGGAAAAAGTTTGTGGTAAGGAATGGTGACTTTGATCAAAGAGACTGTGGAGGTTGAGGAATCTTTTTGTACAGTGATCTAATGTGGAAATTGCTCTTCCCCTAGGCCCTTGTGGACAAAGCTGAAGTCACATCACTTCTGGAGTATGAAGGATAGATTTTTCACCGTTCCTTAAAAAGCAGAAAGCTTCTTCCAAAGTCCACAGTCTATAAGATCCAGCAGAGGGCTCAAAAACATCCCACTAACAAGCCAACTCTCATTTCCTATACCAAGCTTCTTCCCACAGCTAAGTTTCATCAATCGGAACAAAGACACCAATGTTACCCATCCCTACATGAGGCCTTGTCCAGGGCTAGCTAAACTTTGGTTTTAGAGCAAGAGCAGGCCATTGGAGATCCTTTGAAAAACTCACTGATTAATCTTTATTACTTTCTGATGTTAGGGTTATAAGTTTTTCAATAATTATTATTATTAAACCTTCACAAATTAGTGTGTGTATTTATGTACTTGCACAATACTTCTTCAAAAGAATTTCTTTTATTTTCTATGGTTAAAATTGCTTTAGAATATGAACCTTTTTGGTAGAAGCTCGCTCATAGAACAAATTAAACTCGTAAATCGAGGTACTACTGTACATTTTTTCCGAGGTTAAGAGACATACATACTTTCCTCCTCACAACACGTTGCAAGACATAAGTAATGGGAACGAAATTAATGGAAAAATCTTACCTTGATTCTCCCCGTAATGGCAATTTGGAAACTTGGCCCTATATCCAAAAGAGTATTCCAATTTCCACTAGCAGCTGACCGTTTTTCAAAGAAAATCAATTGTGGGATGGCATCCTCAAAGCTATACATACCTCCATCTGCCTAAAAAAAATTAAATATAAAACATTATGATATTATTACAGAAAATTTTTCATTATTAACAATGTTAAGATATATTTAAAAATAATTTTTACAAATGGAATCTAAATAATAAAATTTGTTACTTCTGCTATCACCTGATTTTCATATTACTTCTTCTCCAGAAGCACAATCTATCATCTTTTACCTAAGAATGTATTAAAATTTTACCATTTTCTTTCATTACATATGACACATGCCACTTGCAAGATAATGAAATAATCTTGTGGTTATAGTAAGGAGCGCAAGCGGTTTCCCACCATTCAGTTTTGAAGTTGAAAGTATTTCTTATTCTTTAACATACCATGTATATAAAAATCAAGTGAGCAAAAAAATGAAAAAAAAAATTATTAAATTCCCTTTATTTCCAAGAACCTCCCCAGATGTCCATATCACTGACTCTCACATTCTCATGTTGGCTAAGATTTACTCATTGTTCATTGAAGGGTGGTAAAACAATGAGACAAATATAAGAGCAATATTAACACTCCAGCTGTCTTAAAAGCCTCAATGATGCCAAAAGTCAATACTTTTTTGTAATTAGTTCATTTTAATCAATTCCCATAATTACTGCAGGTTCATTGATGGTTGGTTCAAACTATTGGTCCGGTCACGCTCTAGTCTCGGTTCGCTCTAGGTACTGGAATGTTCACACTCTTGGTCCAATCAGTGTCTTGGCAAAATTATAAATATAAAGAAAAAGCAGAATTGTATAGGGATATTATTCAGTGATACTGGGAAATGTATTTAGGGAATGAACATTAACCTGTTATTGTACATACTGAGTTTTTTCCTATCATGACCTGAGCGAGACTGGAGGAAGAGCTGACCAGGGCGCTTGTGTGAATGTTTCCACTTAAAATCACATAACAATATTTGACCGGACCATGACTGGAGCGCGACCAGACCGATAGTGTGAATCAACCCTAAGGGGAAGTTGGTTGGGAAACTTTCCGGGAGTTTGTGGTGGTTGTGGGAAGGGGTGCCTGGTTTGGCTGTCATCCTGGGGAGTGTGAGGTGCTGGAAGAGGGAGGAAGAGAAAGATATGCCGAATGCTAGGAAGAAGTGTTTGAGGGAAAGCTATCATATTAAATCATATTATGTATTTAAGATCAAACGTTACAAACACTAGTTATGTTAAAAAAATTCCTATATTACATTCATTGTAAACAAATGAAAGGTTAAGGCATAGCACTGTGCAAATCAGGAAGAATAAAAAAGAAATTGCCCCACCTATAAGAGTAGTCAGTGTGTGATTGGACAAAAACTTTGGCAGGAATATTTTCTTCATCGAATAACCAATCAATAATAAAGTTGCTTGTATACTTTTACATTATTAACAGCTTCAAAACCTTAAATACAATGTTAATGCATTCATATCTAATGTTATAATAATCATTGTAAACATAGTATAAAAAAAGTAAAGTGGCATATATTCAACAGAAAAATAATATTCCTAAATTATAACTCTCCAGATATATGACAAATTCGTAGATAATTTGCATTTTTCCCTAACTAATACAAACCTTGAGTTATTTATGAATGGATATTCTTTCGGCAAAGCTGGAAGGTAGCCAATTAAGACTTTTTGGTGTGAGGTGGCAACCCTACCCAGAGACTGGGTAAGGGGTGGCTATGGGTATTCCTGAACAATTTACTACAAACTATTTATCAAGTTATAGGTCAAGAGTAAGTAATAATCAATATTTTAGAGAACTAAGAACTCTGAAGCCTAAAAATTGACAAACCTCTGCAACTATTCTGGTTGCAACTGCTTCTCCCGCAAGCTGAACGGCAGTCTTTGGTTTCCCATTCCAATTTTGAGGAACTGATCGTACACCATTTTTGAAAGGCTGCATTCCATTACTTGGTCCAGGAGCATCAATATCATTTCCACTATCATCAGCATTTTCCTCTAAAATCTCTGGACCTCTGTAAATAGATAAACCTTTGAAAATATTTGCCAATACAGTAATGCCTCACAACACGAAATTAATTAGTTCTGGAGTGGCTTTCGGAAAGTGATTTTTTCGTGTTGTAAAATATTTCACATGCAAATTGCCTAATTTGCTCCAAACCCTACCAAACACCACATTAAATCTCATTATAAAGCTACAGTATAACCACAATGAAATACTGTACAGCCAAATACATTTGAACCATTCAATATACCTAAACTAAATGTTAATACCTGTAAATTAAGTAGTTATTACACCATAATGTAATAATAATTGGAAAATAATACAATACAAACAGTACAATACTGTACTATCATAGTTACCCCTATTATCGACTACAGCTACATTTTCTATTTTCTTGCCTGTACCCATTTTCTTCAACTCTGAGATGGGTGACTATTTCATTCTCAGCCTGGTTGGCAAATCTCTTTTCTTAAGGTGAAATATTTTTTGTAAAGCGAGTCATAAAAATATTCACATCTCGCTTCGTAGCTTGAAAATTTCGTAAGCAGTCTTTCGTGAAGAGAGGTATGACTGTACTGTATATGTTAAATTTCATTAACCAAAAATCATTAGAATAATATAGGAAAATTGTGGGAAATACTCACTCCATCTATTTTTATTTACCAAGGCCCTTCCCCCAATTTCGGGAGGTAGCCGACATCAAACAAAGGAACAAAATGGGACCTTTCCTCTCTCCGCTCCTCCCAGCCTGACGAAGGACTCAGCCGAGTTTGGCTAGTACTGCTAGGGTGCCACAGCCCACCCTCCCCCGTTATTCCCCACAAGATAAATGTAGAATATTTACATTATGATGATTTTTAAACTAATTCCTATTTTTTCTATACTTCTCTTAGAATGGAAAAACCTATCAATGACAAGTGCTAACTTAATCTATGGATGAAAAAAATTCTACTGCATCCATTCCCTCTCCTCATAGGGTTTGGTAATTTGTTAACCACCTTTCATGAACAGAGAAGGAAGTGTCAATATGAGGTAAAACAACTGTCAACAAAGATTCAGACTTGAGAAGCCGTGACCACTGATGTTATGTATCACCTTAATAGAAGTGGGGAGGAGGGAGGCAGCTATTTTTATTCAATTGTATAGAAATAATGTATCTTTATATTCATTTCCATGAATTGTACTTCTGGATAAGTAATAGTGACACAAACACAAATTAATCAAATACTGAAACTAAAAGCGAAATAGGATATAAAGATCCTCACTGTTAACTTAATCCTTCTGTCAAATGTACATGGATGACAATTTTGCTAAACCACAAAATCTCCTTTCTAGTGCATGCCAATGTCAAAAATTTGACAGCAATCTCTCTTTTTCTTTTTATTTTCTAAATATCTTAAAACGTACACTCGTAATTCGACCCCAACTGCAACACCTCTTCATCAACACTGAGAATGTCAAGATGAAACTGAACAAGAATACAATTTCCTCTTGGCTAAGGCTGGTCATTAACTGTACCCTTTCACCAGCCTTACCTTTCACTCCAAGTAGAGCTCGGGTTAGAACATATGATAACAGGGGAGTAGGGACAACCCTGGCATTTTGTAAGAATCTCTCTGTTGTGCAGGTAATACAAGCAGGAGTGTGGAAATGTCCATTTATATTTACTGCCCATTACCTGCGAGAATTGACCCACAGACCCACAGGTCCCTAAACACCTTTTTCCCAAGGCCTGTAACAGTTACACAGCAGTTGGTATAGCTAAATTGGCTCCTTTCACAGGACCATTAGCATCAGATCAAGGAAGGAGGTTATGTGTCAGTCTAGGATGCAAGTGAAGAATGACTGGCTTTTTCTTTTCCTTTCAATCTTCATCTCTCTTGGGGTACAGCATCGGAGACCCTGTCACTGAAATCGATTCAACTGCAGGTAAGCCCCACTCAGCCTGTACCTGTTCTATAGTGAAATATAAAAGTGTCACTCCTCATAAGGGGGAGTGTGTTGTAACCAGGCAAACCCATTAGTATACATATGGCCAATGGTTGGATCCATGCAAACCCATTAGTATACATATGGCCCATGGTTGGATCCAGGCAAATCCATTAGTATACATAGGGACCATGGTTGGATCCAGGCAAACCCATTAGTATACATATGGCCAATGGTTGGATCCATGCAAACCCATTAGTATACATATGGCCCATGGTTGGATCCAGGCAAATCCATTAGTATACATAGGGACCATGGTTGGATCCAGGCAAACCCATTAGTATACATATGGCCAATGGTTGGATCCATGCAAACCCATTAGTATACATATGGCACATGGTTGGATCCAGGCAAATCCATTAGTATACATAGGGACCATGGTTGGATCCATGTAAACCCATTAGTATACATATGGCCAATGGTTGGATCTAGGCAAAACCTTGGATATACATTATGTCGTTACAATACAGATTTTCTGCTCTGTGTCCTTTATTGCATAGGCCAGGGACCCGTTGGTAGTCACATAACTGGTGTACGAGGTGTAAGGAATCTTAACACTCACCACTTGAGGGTCCGAGTTTTGGCATCTCGGGATAACTTTCCAGCCAGTTTTTATTTTACCTAACCATGCAAACATGACAAATTCGAAGATAATTTGTATTTTTCCTAACCATACAAACCTTAGCTATTTACATTGGGTTTACCTTTTAGCGCAGCTGAAATGGCGAGCCATTTGAATTTAACGAGGGTGTTTTACCCCCGCGCTAGTTAGCGGGGGGGGTAGGGGAGTGGTAGCTAGCTACCCCTCCTCCCCCCTCACACACAGATGAATGCTCACTTTCACTTAGAGGTAGGACTTGTCTTGGGGGACAGGGCTGGCGGGCAAATATGTGTAAATAGCTAAGGTTTGTATGGTTAGGAAAAATACAAATTATCTTCGAATTTGTCATTTGTTTCGTAACCGAAATACAAACCACGCTATTTACATTGAGTGACTTACCCCTTAGGTAGGGTGGAAAGTCCCCAGCCATACTGGCTTTGGCTTTACCCGGGGACTCAGAATCCGAGTGAGTCACACTCGAGAAAAGGAGTCCCTGCACCTCACAAGTTCCTTGCTCCGCAAGGAACCGTGTGGCCTACATAAGCTTGTGTGTGAAGGAAGAAGTGTGACCCGTCCTAGGCAGTTGACCTGGAGTTCCAGAAGGAACTCTGGGTTAGGACGTTCCCAATACCACATCGTCAGGGTATGGGGGACGCGACAGTATTGACTCAATACTCGGAACACAAGGAAGCATGGTTTACCTGCAGAGGTTCGAGGTCAGCTATGCAGAGACCAGGATGCTGCTTCCCCGTAGAGGGGATGATGAAGAAAGAAATAAGGGCCAGACATACTTCTTTCATTCATGCAGACTAAAACCTGATAACAATGCCCTAAACCTTCTGCTACCTGTCCAAAAAGGAGCCTGAGGTTAGACCAGCTGTTGTGTAGCCACCACAGAGCGATAGAAAACGTATCGAGACTCCTGTGGGTCACGCCCTGCAGGAAGCGGGCTGCGAAGGTCATTAGACGCTTCCAGACTCCAGCTTGTAGCACCTGCGTCACAGAGTAGTATTACTTGAAGGCGAGGGACGTTGCAATGTATCCAACATCGTGCTGTAGGGCAACGTGACGGGGGAGGGTCTGGAGACAGGTCGAGATGAATGTCCTTGAGTCCGGGCTGAAGAGGTATACTGGTGACTCTCACCCGTGTCCTCCTTGTGCTCCCAAATCGGCTACAACTGAGGACAAACTGCAGCTGTTCCCAAAGCTAACCTCTCGATTCCTTTACTGGCAAGAAAGAGAAGGTCTTGAGACATCAGATACAGAATAGAGACTAAAAATCTTGAAGGGATTGGACCGAAGGGCCGGGACCCCCAGATTCTGAGTCTAGTCAACAACTCAGGAGCAAACCTGAATGTTGCCTTCCCCTCTTCCTAGAAAGGGCGGAGTCGTATGAGACCAAGAAGATTGCTTACACACTGGCCGTGGCCAGAGTGAGCAGGAGACCCAAGGCGGACTACAATCCGAGGCCTGTCGTAAAGGGTCTTGAGAAGATCTCTTAAGGGACTAAAAAGTCCGAGCCATGCTCCAAGTTGGAGGTCTTCCTCCGACTAGGGCAGGGACGATCGTAGCTTCGTATGAGCGAGGAAAGATCCAGCGGGCAGGAAAAAGTTATTCCTTTAAGCCTGAAGGTCAGGGAAAGGCTGAGCGACAGGCTTCATTGCCGAGAGCGGAAAGGAGTTTCCTCCCGCCGAAAGGCAATAAGTTCGTTATTGCTGGAGAAGAGGCCTCAAGGGAAGAGGTATATCTCCCACGGCACCAACCACCGAAGACTCTTCACTTTGCCTGGAAGACCCCTGCGGATGACTATCGCAGATGACGCGACCTCCGTACCGCGACTGTAGCGGGTTGTCTCTTCTTGAGGAGGAGGCGTAGTGTCTCCAGGCATGAAGCCGAAGCGACGCCCCGGTTTGGGAGAGATGTTGCAGTGTGGTTGTTTTAGTAGTCTGCGCAGTGGGAGAAGCTCTCCCGGGAGTTCCGTCAGGGGAAGCAGAGGGTCCAGAAACCGTTCTGCGCATAGCCCCAGTGGAGCTCTCCCATTGAAAGGTTGAGAGACAACCTGGTCTTGTCGAGACCCATTGTCCACAGACAAAAAGGAGGGAAGACGCAGGCGTCGAAGTTGTCCCACCATCACCGGAATGCATCTTGCCAGTCTCTCGGGGTCTGAGACTGGGGGGAAGAACAGCGGAAGCTTGAGGTTCCAAGCTGTCGCGATCAGGTCCCCCAGACCAGGACTTGCTTGTTACTCAAGGCCAAAGACCCCCAGGTACATCCTCTCTACGAGGCTCTGCTCGGATAGTCGGAGAGAACATTCCTCTGCCTGGAATGAGAGAGCCGATGGTGGTATTGAGAGTATCTCAATCATCCCGGTATCTCTACTGCAAGATGTGAAGGTGTGAAAATGCGTCCCCTGCTGGTTAGAACACGCCAGAATCATGAAGTCGACGCGTACGAAGCGACTCGGCAGGAGCTGTAGGATCTGTAGAGGGGCCAGACTACGGCCCCTAAGCCTGCCTGAATGATGGTGAGGTATCCTTCAGGTCTTGACCATAGGCCTAGACCGGAACATGACCCCCCCCCCCCTTTTCTTTGAAGAGTCCGAGAACAGCATCAAGAATGTGGGGAAAGGACGAGAATATCCACTACCATCACGAGGTTCCATAGGTCAACACCCATTGCAGGTCTAATAGTTCCGCTGGTCCCATAGGGGCCAGGAAGTCCGGTTAATCGTTGCCTGAAACCACCGGAACTTGGACCGCCCCCCATGGAACTTATCCTGAGGCGACCGTTCGGACTATAGACGGGTCAATGAGGAAAGGAGAACTTGGAAACGTTCCAAGGTAGGGCTGAAAGCTCTGCTTGACTGAGAACAGGTACTGCGACTCTCCTCAGTCTTGCCACAGTCAACTGAAAGGAAGGCTCGGAGGATGTGGCAACAGAATCTGGCGTCCCCAGGTGGTCACCCATCCAAGTACCGACCAGAACCGACGTTGCTTAACCTCGCTGGACGGACGAGAAGCGGGGTTTCCAAAGTGGTAAGGCCGTTGACTCAATATCATGGCCAGATACTCCAGATGTTGAGGCAGAAGAAGAGAAGGCTCCAAGCAAAATACCATGAACCCACACTCAAGGTAAGCATCCGGAAGCTTGTCCCGGCGCTGAAGAAGATCGAACCCGAGCCTACCGGAGTTGACCAGGGAGAGGAAAGCAGGGAGAGTTCTCTGGGGAAAAAAACCTGCTATGCCACGGCGGGATCGCCACACTGCATCATAAGCAGGAATACTTGCAGTTTAGGCTGAATTCCACGAGCTCCCTGGAAGATGGATGGAATGGAAACTGAAAGTACCCGTCCTTCCGATCCAGGGTTTAAGGAGTCCTGTCGCCTCGTTACCAGTCTGATCGATTCTGCTGTTCTACGCTGGCCGAAGTTTGTTCGACAAACTTGATCAGGGCTGCGAGGTCAACTACGGAACTCCCCTCTCAGATCCTTCCTTACAAGAAAGGATCGACTGAAGAGGCCGGGGGTGAAGCCGTCGACGATCTTATGGAGGACCTTCGCCTAAGGTATGGATCATTCTGCCCAACAGGGCAACTCTTGCCGACGCTATGGCATAGAGGTTCAGAGACACTGAATTCGCTGACAGAGACGGCAGGCGCGATATCCTTGGCTGATCACAGAGATCGTGCGGGAATGGGCATCGGGAAGCTGTCATCCGGATGAGTAACCTTAAGCATCCCCCAGCGTGAAACCTGCAATCCTAGAGTTCGTGAACTCTGCCGCTCCCTTTAGGGCTATGCCCCCCCGGGGGAGCCTCCCGTGCCATCTGTTCCTGACAGGAGGAAACTGCAATTGGACACCTTGTCTCAGTTGTCGTAGCCGATAACTTAGGCCGACGTGGTTGAAAGAAAAAGGCGCTGGAGCCCTGCAGAGTCTGGAAGAAAGCGCCTTGGAGGAGTGAAAACCACAGATGAGACACCCGAAGGAAGCCCTCAGTCAGCGCGTCCAGATGGTACAACATCGAGCTTGTCCGCAAGTTAGATACTTAACGACGAAACGCCAAGGTGCCTGAGCCCGGGAGGAGGAAAGTACCCATGCTCTTCCTGTAGCTTCCTTGAACCAAACCTCGGGCCATAACCGAGGAGGGAAAGAACCTGGTAACCCCCAGAGGAAGGGGTAAGCAGTCACCCCCATGGCCGATGGAGAAATCTCGAACGGAAAGCCCCCCCCAAAAATCCTTCCAGGGAATGATGGGGAAGGGCTAACCCAGGTTCTGGAAAGAGGAGTGTTGCTCAGACCTCTCTGAAGTTTCTTCCTATTCTTGCAAGTGCCATGCTCTGCGTTTACGGGGTGAGGCCGTGTTCTGGAAATACGCTCCAGAAGAACTCGCCAGGCTGGCCATGCTGAGAAAACCCCAATGGGAATCGTGGTTGCAATCGCCCTGGAGCTCGCGCGACGGTAATTCAAAGATTTGCGCGTGGGTGAACGTGGAAGCGCCCATGCGCGGTCACGCAAACGAAGGTGAGCGAAGGAGCGCAGAAGGAGGGCGAGCGTGGTAGGAAAGGCGAGAGCTGGTGGTCGGCGAGCGATAACCCATAGACGAGCAATGGATACTGCAAGAATTAAGCCGATGTTCGCGCGAGGGAACCCCGTCGGTTCGCGCGAGGGAACCCCGTCGGTTCGCGCGAGGGAACCCCGTCGGTTCGCGCGAGGGAACCCCGTCGGTTCGCGCGAGGGAACCCCGTCGGTTCGCGCGAGGGAACCCCGTCGGTTCGCGCGAGGGAACCCCGTCGGTTCGCGCGAGGGAACCCCGTCGGTTCGCGCGACGGAACACCGTCGGTTCGCGCGCGGGCGAACATTGGAGAGCATGTGCGCGGACGTGCATGAGCGTAAACCTGCAGGCACGTGGCCGTGTGGACGCGCAGGCGAATGATCGTGCGGGCGCGCAGGCGAGCATTCGCGCGGGCGCGCGGTCGCGCAAGCAAGCGGTCGCGAGGGTGGGCAGGTGAATGAGCGCGAGTCCGAGGCGGCGAACGGTCGCGCGGGCGCGCAGGCGAACGGTCGTGCGGGCGAGCGGTCGCGAGGGTGGGCAGGTGAATGAGCGAGAGTCCGAGGCAGCGAACGCAAGCGTTAGCGCCATGTCGAAGAAACGCGCTGCCGCGTGGGCGAGGAAGACCGCTGGCGATGTGGATCAACAGGCGATCGGTGGTGAGCTGGTGAGCGCTGACGCGCAGGTGGGCGATGGCGCGTCGGCAAGCGACGGCGCGTTGGCGAGCGGTGGTGCGTTAACAAAACGCTAGCGAGCAGATGAAGAATCGCGCGGGTGCGTAGGCGATTGCCAACGCGAGAGAGACTAGCGATGGTTAACGCGCATCGCGCTAACAGAAGGCGCGCAGGTGCATCAGGAAGGCGAGCGCTGAAGCTAGCTGTTAATCAGGCGATCCTAGACGGTTAGAAAACCGTTGGCGCCCATTGGTGTGTGGCAAAGAAGGGCGCGCAGGCAGATCGATGGCGATCGTTGACGCGTAGGAGATCGCTGGCGAGCAGGTGCAAGTTGACGCGTCTAAGGTCGCTGGCGAGCTGATGATCGCTGACGAGCAGAAGGCAACGCGTGGAAGCCTGCGCATAGAAGAAGAGTCCTTGACCTAGACCTGAACCGAAGTTCTAGATCGCGAGGGCGAATGTGGGCGCGTAACAGGAACCAACAGGAACAGCAGGGATGATCATCATGAGAGCGCTGACGAACAGGAGAGCGCTGTCGAACAGGAGAGCGTTAGCGATCAGGAAGCGCTGATGAGCAGGAGAGCGCCTGTGCGCTAACACTGAATAGGAGCAGGAGAGAACACAGCAGAAGGGCGCGCAGGGGAACCCTAACACGCAAGGGAAGAACCCCCGTGGGAGGCAACCCTTTGCCCCGAGGGAACGTTGTCCGTCGGGAGACAGAAATCCATCGGAAGACCGTTGCCTGTCCGCCGGGAGACTGATGTCCGTTGGAAGACCGTTGCCTGTCCGCCGGGAGACTGATGTCCGTTGGAAGACCGTTGTCCGTTGGAAGACCGTTGTCCGTCGGGAAGACCGTTGCCAGTCGGAAGACGAGATCAGACTGCTGTCCATCTGCACCAAGGCGGAAGATCAAGAAGAAGGAGTTGTAGGCTGCAAACGGAGATTCAAAAAGGCGCCTCTTAGCACCCTTATAGGGATATGAGAGGCCCTTACGACAAGGCGGACGGTGGGCCTTACGGCGAAGGAGGCCAACAGCAACAGCAGCAGAAGAATCCTCCGAAGAGGAGTCTCTATGAGTGTACTCTCTCGCGAACGAGAGAAACACTTCGTAGAAGAGACTGCTCAGCCAGTGACCTAAAAGGAGCAATCCTCCGAAGAGGGGCTCCTGCAGTTGCCCAACCCCTTGAGCGAAACTGCAGGTGTGACCGCTCAGCACCAAGAGCATAGTTGCACGAAAAAAAAAAAGGCAAGAGAAGAACCCCCCAAAAGGGGAAAAACTCAAGCCTGGACAGGAAAAACTTCCCTCGGAAGGAAAGTTACCTGCCCAAGGAGACAAGCCTCCTGAGAGTTCTAAAATGAACTGGAGAGCTGTCAATCGTCACGGGAGTACTTCCAGTAGAAGGAGACACGCCCCTGACGAAAATACAAGGGGGGAGGCAGCAACAGCCGAATCCCCAGACCTCAACAAGACAGCTCACACCGTTGCCATATTACAGAAACGAACTAGATCGGTAACTGTAAAAATAAATAAAACAAAAATCATTAGTACACATTCATTCCCCCGGGAAGGCTCCGAAGAGGAATCCCGAGGGAAAGGAAACAAGAATTACACAACAGGCACGTGCCCTCACAACCACTTACACTCACGGAAGGAGAGCTGTAACCAAGAAGAATTATAACAATTATAATTATGAAACTATGTAATTATGTAATTTAAAAATGAATGAACACTAAAGAAAGAACGAAAACCCCGAAAGGAATCGTTCTACAAGCTGAAAAATTAACAACTACAATTAGATTCATAAACTAATTGAGACAAAAGTACGGCGTAGCAACCCCCCACACGGAAAGGAAGCTACAAGGGCGTAGTAACACGTAGTAAAAGGGTGAACGACCTCGAGAGAGAGAGAGAAAGACCGAAGTCAAACTCGATCGCAACCCATAAAATTACGCCGTGGTGGCCTAACTGCCGAGGACTCCACGTAGATATCGTACACTACACACAACTCTGAAAAGGAAACTTACTGATTTCTATACTCAAATATATATACAACCCTGAAAACATGTTTACATATATATTAAGTAAAAGAAAAGTAAGCGATTAAGTAAAGACAAAACAAACAATGGTTGCCAAGAGAGGACCAAGACAGAGACGTCTGTCGCAGTACGAGCCAAAAGGGAAAGTGAGCATTCATATGTGTGTGAGGGGGGGAGGGGTAGCTAGCTACCACTCCCCTACCCCCCCCCCCCCCCCCCGCTAACTAGCGCGGGGGTAATACACCCTCGTTAAATTCTAATGGCTCGCCATTTCAGCTGCGCTAAGAGGTAAACCCAATGTAAATAGCGTGGTTTGTATTTCGGTTACGGAACAACCGAGTCTTTTACTAATACTTTCTCGATAACACCAACCCCCTAGAAAGTCCCAGCTGCAATCAAAGTGACTACTCAGTGAGCAAGTTGGGGGAAGGGAAGTCCAGTAACTACCGACCACTTGTTTACACCTCCTTATAAAATTTTAACTGCCATGTAGTACCCCAACTTCACTGTTATCGCCTATGTAAAGGATTCTTATTTATATAGTTAAGAAAAAAAATTATCTCCGATTTTGTCCATTTAACACTAAATGGGAACCATATTAGCAGCCTTTTGATGAACTTGAAACAATAATTTGTTTATTCTATTGATAAAAATCTGATACTGCATTACAGCTTCTATACCACATATCATTTTCATACTTTAAACTGCCATCTTACTAAATAAAAATATGCAGGAAAAATGTAATTGTACGAATATACTTACATAATATTAAGAGAGATTCCCTGATTGCACAAGCCCTTAATAATAGTAGAAGTCTGATCGTCACTAAACTCGCTACTGAAGTCTGTGAACAACACAATCTTTTTGCCACTGAATCTTACTTCCCTGAAAAAATATATATATATTAACTCTATCAAAAGGATTGTCATTTACCTTACCATACCAGTTAAAATAATGAATACATATAAAATAGTTGTGTTAATGACATGCTATACATATATATCAAAAGCTTTCAAGACTTTTGAACAATTAAGATCTAAGAATAGAAGTTCCTTGAAAAAATAAACACTAGTCCATGCATTTCCAAAATAGTCAGAAGGGGATAATAACAGAAATTAAAATCAAACTACAATATTAGATCAAAATCAATATCCCACAAACCTAACATAACAAATTTAAAGTAATTTGTATCTTTCTTAACTACACAGTTCTGTTACCTTTAATATAAGTATGATAATCAGCAAAGCTGAAGGACCTTTAAACCTTAACAAGGTAAATATTATTGCTTGTTGGGTAGTAGGTAAGACCCGCCCACCTGACAGGAGGTGCAACTTTCACTTAAGACCTTTGGCCAGGGTTCTGGCGGGGTGGTTGAGGTTTATATCATTATTATTACTTGCTAAGCTACAACCCTAGTTGCTCCAACAGGGAAAATAGCACAGCGAGGAAAGGAAACAAGGAAAAATAAAATATCTTAGGAAGAGTAACATTAAAATAAATATCTCCCATATAAACTATAAAAAACTTTAACAAAACAAGAGGAAGAGAATTAGGATAGAATAGTATGCCCTAGTGTACCCTCAAGCAAGAGAACTCGAACCCAAGACAGTGGAAGACCATGGTACAGAGGAAATGGCACTACCCAAGACTAGGGAACAAAGGTTTGATTTTGGAGTCCTTCTCCTAGAAGAGTTGCTTACCATAGCTAAGAGTCTCTTCTACCCTTACCAAGTGGAAAGGGGCCACTGAACAATTACAGTCCAGTAGTTAACCCCTTGAGAGAAGATGAATTGTTTGGTAATCTCAGTGTTGTCAAGTGTAAGAGGACACAGGAAAATATGTAAAGAATAGACCAGACTATTCGTTGTGTGTGTAGGCAAAGGGAAAATGAACCGTAACCAGAGAAAATGATCCAATGTAGTACTGTCTGGCCAGTCAAAAGACTCCATAACTCTCTAGCCATAGTAACTCAATGGGTGGCTGGTGCCCTGGCCAACCTACTACTATCATGGCTAGGAATAATACAAATTACTTTAAAATTGACATTTGTTCTTAAATGTAACTTAAACTATTGACCTAAAATATGAGACTTATTCTAAGGTGGGAAGAAGACGCTATGACCAAAACTGGCTTGGCTAACTAATCCAGGAATTTTCAATGATTGTTAGTCCTATGAGGACCGAAAGTCATGATTCCTGTCAACCACGTAACATCCGTGCATGGGGATGCAATCCACGTTAAGTTAGGATAGGCCATTACTCATGAGTATGTCAATGAAGAATCTATATCCTTAGGATATTTGTTCCTTGAATAGACATCATATGATTAATGAATGTCTACAAGTCCATCATCAGCTTTGCTCGGAGGATGGGGGAAAATTGCTTCAAAACAATACCACTTATAAAGAATAGTGGATAGCCTACCTGCATCTAGTGTCCGGTTCAGCACATAACAACATGACTGCTATACCCGAAGAGAGGAGGAAAAGGAAAAATTGCCAGTATTTGGAATTTCACTGCAATCAGTAGCACCAGGTAACTGAAATTGTTCAGTAGCATGCTAGTGAGAAAAACTAAGATTATACTTACTCTGGATCATGCAGAAGATCCATAGCCACAACCAAAGTATCTAACCAATCACCTGACTGCTTTCCACCAGTTATGCGCTCTACTTTATTTATTAGGTCCCATGACACTAGGGATGGTTCTTGCAGAACTGTTGAGAAAAAGTTGAATGATACTTAAAAATAAAAATATATATAATGTATAATGAAGCATAACCCTACAGCAATATATGAAAAAAGGAATTTCCCTCATATTACCTTAAACCTATCACATATTTCTAATAAAGCTTCTACAATCAGATCGATTTGTTTCAGCATCCTTATGCTGTACAATTAAAATAAATTCCAAAAATTTGTTTTTCTAATCAAGTTCCCGATAGCCCTGCAGTGTACAAATTTGCTAGTTCAAAGAGATAAGATCATTATAAAATATGAAAATGTATTAACAAATATTTTCCCATAGAGTAATTATCATTAACCTTCTCCGAATACCATATGTGTACAAATAATAGTAGTTTTCTAATTTAGTGCAATCATAGTACAATAGTGTATTAAATCTGGCACTGTCAAGGTGAAAAAAAGTTTTATTCCCCATTTTTTAGCCTGGAGCACAGTACACTACCAATACAATTTTTCCCCCTTCCCAACTTTCTAGTTTTACACATCAGTAATTATTGTTAACCAGTACAGTAATGTCTTTTCAATAACTTAGGTGTAAGTATAACAGTATAGTGTTTGGTATTTGAGCACTGTCCTGGATTTTATATGTAATTTTCTATTGTAACTTTTAAATCTTAGTGGCTAGATGCTGGTGAAAATTCTTGCAGCCCATCTCTATTGTTACTGTATTCTCACTCAACCGTCTCTGACAATGAGGCAGAACTTGTTACATTGGCTAATGCAAAAATGAGAAATCTCACATCTAAACATAAAAGCATCTAAATAAGAAATAAGGCTTTCTTAATTCCTGGTTGTATTCTTAAATATTAAATATCTAAAAATACAGTAAATATATATATATATATATATAAATATATATATATATATATATATATATATATATATATATATATAAAATTTTAAATAATTTTTATTTTTCCTAACATACTTACCTCGAACTACTTTCTTTAGGAGGTCACTGGTGATCTCTCTCTGCCGACCAGAGTTTTGAGTAGTTACCCCCCCACTCCGCGCCCTAAGTAGCCTTACCCCCGGCATCCAGGAATGTGCCCCGAGGGTAGGATTAAGGGAGGTCGCTAGATAGCTGGGTCAGCATCGTCATTAAGTTCTATTGAATTAGCATAATGCTAGCAAGGGAAGAGAGGCACTCGGGGAAGGAAGGGAGGGCCATTACCCGAAAGTAGTTCTCGGTAAGTATGTTAGGAAAAATAAAAATTATTTAAAATTTTTGATTTGTTCCAACACGAATACTTACCTCGAACTACAGTACTTTCTTTAGGAGACTTACACTTTAGGAGGAGGGAGTGCTATTCTGACCCACTGACCCGGCCGTGGAGGCCAACAGGCCTCTGGATAACGGGACCTACCAGAGAGCGGAAGCGAGGGTAACTACACAAAAATCCACGTGAGTGTCTAAGTACTCACCCTTTGAAAAACTTCTTTTGATGTTCCTTCTCGACGCGTAGTTGTGAAGAATGTGTTATTTTCTGGGAACAGACGGTACTCCCCGAAGAGGTAAGTGAGCAACTGGGTAGGAGGTAGGAAACCGCACTTGTGCCTACCGGTCGCTAGTCTTGAATGCGCCTGGGGTTTTACCGTTACACCGCTTGGAGGGCGGAGATGACTGTTCCAATGGAGAACCCATCCAAGGATTCTCTTGAGTAGTCCTTGAGGTAGTGGGCAGTAAAGGTTGACTGCTTCGACCAAGTACCTGCTCGCAGAATTTGCCCTACTGCCATGTTTTTCTCAAAGGCTAAGGAGGTGCTCAGGCCCCTGATGTCATGAGGTCTGGGAGTGCCTGGCACTGCCATGCCAGCCTCCTTGTAGGTTCTGGCGATAACCTGTCTCAACCAGAAGGAGATGGTGTTCTTGGAAACTTGTTTCTTATTAATACCTGTGGAAACGAAGAGGCTCTTGATGTCTGGTCTGAGATGCGCTGTCCTTTCCAGGTATTTTCTAATTGTTCGCACTGGGCACAATTTTAAGTCTTCTGCATTACCTGTCTTAGGGATGGCAGGAATTGAGAAACCTTCAAACCTCGGGTCCCAGACTGCTGGGTTCTGAGTCTTGGCCACAAAAGAAGGCACAAACTTGAAGGATACTTCTTTCCACCCCTTTGAGTGAGAGACGTCGTATGACAAACCATGGATCTCTCCCACTCTCTTAGCGGACGCCAAGGCCAGCAAGAAGACGGTCTTGAAGGTAAGATCTTTGACCATGATATCCTTCAAGGGTTCAAAGGGGGGACGACACAGCATCTTCAGGACCATGGCTAAGTCCCACTGGGGCACCCTCCTCGCCTGAGGGGGGCAAGACTGCTCGAAGCTTTTGACAAGCATCGCTGTGTGTCTCGAGGCCCCCAGGTCGATGCCCTTCAGGAGGAAGACTTGGCCTAAGGCAGCCTGAACTCCTTTTATGGCTGGGATTGACAACCCTACTTTGTCCCTGAGAAACACCGGAAACTCTGCTATGTCTGGGACCGAGGCCTTAAGAGGGCTAATGTGCCTCTCAGAGCACCACTTTGTGAAGGAGGCCCATTTTGCCTGGTATATCGCGACTGACGACTTTCTCAGGTATAGCGACATTCTCTTAGCCGTGGAGGGAGAATAACCTTCCTTCTTCAGGAGCCGCTGGATAGTCTCCAGGCGTGAAGACGAAGGGAGAGTGGGTTGTCGTGGAGCTTGAGAAAGTGAGGCTGGTGCAGAAGGTCTGACCTGGCGGGTAGAGGCCACGGTGGGTGATTCGTTAGGTCTTTTAGGTCTGCGAACCACTCCCTCTCCGGCCACCAGGGCGCTACCAAAGTCATCTTTAGGTTTCGGGCGGCCCTTACTCTGTTGAGCACTTGTCTTATCAACGTTAAGGGGGGAAAAGCGTAAACATCCAGATTGTCCCACTTGTGCTGAAAGGCGTCTTCCAAGGCTGCTTTCGGGTCTGGCACAGGGGAGCAATAGACTGGGAGTTGGGCGTTGAGTTTCGTTGCAAAGAGGTCCATCACCGGGGAACCCCAACGCTGAATGACGAGCCTGGCTACTTCTGGGAGGAGGGACCACTCTGTCCCTACTATCTGGCCCATTCTGCTGAGGCCGTCGGCCAGAACATTTTTCTTCCCGGGAATGAACCTTGCTAATAACACCACGTGATTTTCCTCTGCCCAATTCAGAATCTCTATGGTGAGATCGCACAACTCCCTCGATTTCAAGCCCCCCTGCTTCTTTATGTATGCTACTACCGTGGCGTTGTCGCACATCAACGCCACGGTGTTTCCTTTTAGCAGACTTGCGAAGTGTAAGCACGCCTTCTGGACTGCTTTCAACTCCAGGACATTGATGTGGAGTTGCTTTTCCCCTTCCAACCAGGTACCTCGTGCCGTCCCGTCGAGGAGGTGGGCTCCCCACCCTTGGTTGGAGGCGTCTGTGAACAGGAGTAATTCTGGAGGGCTGGTCCCGAAGGGCATCCCCTTGAGGGACTTCGACTGGCAGTGCCACCATTCCAGGGAGGGTCTTGTGTCTGGAAGGACTCGAATTAGCACTTGTTGTGAGTTTGTCTGGCACCAGAGGCTCTTGAGATTCCATTGAATGGATCTGAGCTTTATCCTCCCTTGGGGAACTAGTTTCTCCAATGAGACCATGTGGCCTATCAGCCTCTGCCAGTCTTTCGCTCTCCTGGGTTGTTCTGATAGGAACGGCTGGATGATGTGCCTGAGGTTCTTTATTCTGTTCTCCGAAGGGAAAACTTTTCCTTGAATGGTGTCCAATGTCATCCCCAAGTAGTTCATTCTGGTGGACGGGGATAGATTTGACTTCTTTGGGTTGATGACAATCCCCAGATCTCTGCAAAACTGAAGTTGACTTCTCCCTTGTTCTTCCAAGAGGACCTTTGAGGCGGAAAGGAGCAACCAGTCGTCCAGGTATCTGATAAGGCGGATGCCACGTTCGTGAGCCCACACTGATACAGTCGTGAAGACTCTCGTGAACACCTGGGGCGCTGTTGACAGACCGAAGCAAAGGGTCCTGAATTGCAGGATCTGGGAACCCCATTTCACCCGGAGGAACTTCCGACTCGATGGGTGGATCGGAATTTGGAAGTATGAGTCCTTGAGGTCGACGGTCATCATAAAATCTTTCTCCCTCAAGGACAGCAGGACTGACTTTGACGTGTCCATCTTGAAGTCAGTCTTCCTGACGAACTTGTTGAGAGCTGACAGATCTATAACCGATCTCCACCAACCCCCCCCCCCCCCCCCCCCGTCGCTTTCTCTACCAGGAACAGGCGACTGTAGAAACCTGGTCCTGGGAGAGGAACTTCTTCCATGGCGCCCTGTTCTAACATGGAGGACACCTCCTCTTGAAGGGCGGTCCTCTTTACAGGATCTTTGGGCGCTAGCCATTCCGTCCGGTTGGCCGGAATAAGAGGGGGTGGATTCGCCAGGAACGGGAGTCTGTAGCCTTCCTTCAGGACGGACACTGTCCAAGGCTCTGCCCCTTGAGCCTTCCATGCTTGCCAATGTTGTCTGAGGCATCCCCCAACCCGAGGCTTGGGCGGGGATAGGGGGCCTCCCACTCTACCTTCTTTTAGAGGAGCGGCCTGATCTGCCTCTCCTAGAAGCGGAGTAACCCGACCTGAAGGAGCTTGAGGGCGCTGCAGCTCCCCTGCGGGAGGGTTGCGGAGTTGAGGACCAGGAGGAAGAGGGGGCCTCTCTTCTCGTAGTGCTGGAAGAGACTTGGGGCGTCGCGGCGCTGTCCGAGACAGACCTCTTGTATGGAGGTCTCCTTGAAGTTGCCGGTCTGGTGACGTTGGCCTCCTTCTTCTTCGCGACCTTTTCCATTAAGGCCTCTAGCTCTTTCATAGGAAACAGAGACTCTCCCCACAGGGGGAGGCTGCGAATTGCTCGCGCCTCCCTGTCCGGTACCTTCCGAGACACTTTCGTAAGAACAGTGTCTCTCCTACGGAGAACCCAGTTGGCTGTAAGGGCGAGAGACTGATACGTTAAGTACTTGAGGGTTTTACCCCCGGAGGTAATGAGGTCCCTCATTAGGCCTTGCTGGTCAGGGTCCTCGGGGTCGTAGGAGGCTTGAACACCCACCAACGTGGATGCCCACCAGTCTAGCCAAGAGGAGACGTTAACCAAGTCTCGCGACATCTCCTCCATCATGGAGGCCTCTGCTAGTGAGAAACAGACTGGGGCCGAAGAGGCTCTGTCGTCAGAAACGCCTTGGCTCAGAATGTCCACGGCCGTCTCCACTTTACAAGGGCCTAGGCGACGTCCTTCGGGCACATAGACCTTCCCTTGGTTTTTGAGGCCCTGTAGTAATTTAGAGGGACTCTGGGCCTTGGGAGCCTCGGCATTGCCGGCCACCACTTTGTCTATAAACTCTTGCCCTAGAACTAGGTCTCGGGCCAGAGGGAGTGCCAGGGACGACTTAGGCTGGGAGGGAGTTTGCATAATTCTCAGCAGACTCGACCTCCAGGAATCTCCATCTGTAGCTGCAGGTTCCGCTATTCCGTGGTGCCTTCTGATCAGGCTAACCACTCTCCTATAGGCGGAGTCTTCCGTCGGGGAGCCCTCTCCCCCGTCAGCCAAGGCCTCGGCCTGGGGCGGGGGAGTCGGTTTACCGGGCACGCCGACTGGACGCCAAGCCCTCGGGGCCAGGGGCGCCGTCCTGCCGAGGTACTGGACCTCATCTGCAGGTAAGACCGCACCAGTGGCTCGGGATAGTGTAGGCACCGCTGGTTCAGCGGGGACTCTCGTACGCCCGAAGGCTCTGGGTGCTGAGGGCGCGGTTCCCGGGGGCTGACCCGACAGCGGGAACCGTTCCTTCCGACCTGAAGGCCGCACCAGCTGGGCTGGTTCGGCCTGGCTGCCTGGTAAGAAGCGCGTTTCTCCCCGCTGGGCGGGGTGAACCGGAGGCCTCGAGGACTTATGCTTAATTGAGAGGTCTTTCCTGCGAGCCAGGTCGCGAGGGTCAAGGCCGTGCTTGGAGGGCGGCCGCCTTGGGGACCGCTCACTGGACTGGTGGTCCGGGGAACGAAGTACCTTCGATTCCCGCGATGAAACGTAGATCCAGGCGCCCCCGGGAGATACACTTCTCCTATACTTACGGCTCGGGGAGCGGGAGGGTTACCTGCTGTAACGAGAGCGCGACCTCGACCGGGAACGCTCGGTCCTGGACCGCTCCCTTCAACGGCGGTGTTTCACCCTGACCTCTTCCTCTGACGAGGAATAGATGTCCGATGAGCCAGACGACACTGTGTTCACCACGTGTCGGCTGGAAGCGGGGACTGCGGGGGACTTCTTCGGGCGTTGAATGCCAGAGGTCGAGGGCTGGAGGAAGTCATCGGGAACTTCCGTGGGGAGGGTTGGGAACGACTCAAACCGTTCCATGCCCGGGAGCCAGGGATCCAGGGCTACATCCATCCTCAGGCGTGAGCCTCCAACCGTAGGCATCGTGACCTGCAGGTTGGACTTTACTCTGGTTATCTCCCCCTAAAGAGGAGCCAGAAGCACAAGCCCACGAGGGCAGCGGCGACACTGAGACTGCGTTACTACCCCACAAGGGGTCATCGGAGGAAGCGTGCCCCCCGAGCACAAGGGCCGACTCTCCGGACGCACTACTGGGTCCTTCACTAGCCCTAAAGGGGCCTGCTATTGGCACTGCACTAACACTGGGCTCCTGGGGTAGGACGCCTTGCTCATCCACCACACTAGATTTACCTTGTCCCCTACTTTGTGTAGGGGACGGCGAAACCGAGACCCCGTCGGACCGCTCACTGGGTGACGGTATCGGCGAGAAAACACTAACTTTCCTGGGGGAACGTTTCGCTGATTTCCTCTTCTTGGTACCGTAACGTACCCACTGAATATCGCTCCAGTCTACGCACTCTGGGCACGTGTCTGCTGACGAGCAAACTTTACCCCTACAGGAGGAACAAAGGGAGTGAGGATCCACTTCGGGCTTGGAGAGGAACGCTCCACAAGATTTCCCGGCTCTAGGCCCAGGAAAACGGCAAATCTGCTCCATAACGCAGGACACAAGCACTTAAGGAAATGAATTAAACACTGGGTAAGCACACGGTTGAAAAGTGAACGCACAGGAACACATGGGAAAGCACACTGGAAAAAACGCAAGTTGCCACGCTGGGAACACGTGGGGCACAGAACACACACAAAGGATCGAGAGAGATACGAGAGCGAGGGATGTTATCGCCTCGCGACCAGAGAACTTAATGACGATGCTGACCCAGCTATCTAGCGACCTCCCTTAATCCTACCCTCGGGGCACATTCCTGGATGCCGGGGGTAAGGCTACTTAGGGCGCGGAGTGGGGGGGTAACTACTCAAAACTCTGGTCGGCAGAGAGAGATCACCAGTGACCTCCTAAAGAAAGTAGTTCGAGGTAAGTATTCGTGTTGGAACAAATATATATATATATATATGTGTGTGTGTGTATGTATGTATTATTCATGAATTAGCATACTAATGGTTGCAGCAATTTCACAGCAATATGTAACCAACTATTATTTGTATATCTCTAACAATACCATCTGAAAATTACAATTTCATGAATAATATATTGTACAAAAACACATGAAAAAAGAAGGTTTTATTTCATTTCAAATACTTGAGAAACTTACCACAAGGATTTATGCAATCCTACCTTTAATGTTCTGATACTGGTTATCAGTTGCTAACGAATTATCTGTTTCATCTGATCCAAAGAGAATGACAGCAATCTCATCTTTGCATTTTTCAGCAAACATCTGTAGGAGGAAAAGCATCATGATAATTTTCAGTCTTGTGTACATATATAATGATTTCTACAAACCTAATCTGATGTTCTAATTATTATTATTATTACTATCCAAGCTACAACCCTAATTGGAAAAGCAAGATGCTATAAGCCCAGGGGCTCCAATAGGGAAAAATAGCCCAGTGAGGAAAGGAAATAAATAACTGAAGAGAACAAATTAACAATAAATCATTCTAAAAAAAGTAATGTCAAAAGAGATACTGTATGTCATATATAAACTATTAACAACGTCAAAAAAAAATATGTCATATATAAACTATAAAAAGACTCATGTCCGCCTGGTCAACAAAAAAGCATTTGCTCCAACTTTGAACTTTTGAAGTTCTACTGATTCAACCTCTTCCCTATCAAAGCTTAGCTTATATTGACGTTTATCCCCAAAACTCAGACTGTCCTTTTTCTTATAGGCTTAGGTCTATTATACAGTACAATCTAGCTGTCACTGACAATAACCTTGGCTTGGATATGCCATACGTACTTTGTCTTTCAGTCGTCTTGTCAACTTGTGCTTGATAAGCCGACACTGTTTACCTCTTTCGGATTGTTATAGGTTATTTGTTATCATAATAATGTCTTCTCCTGGATTTGTTAGTAATTCCTGTTTAAATTGTTCAAGGAATTCATTCTGAGCTATCTCTTTGTGTACTGTGTATTGTGCCACAAGCAATATTGTGATTTAGATACACTTTGTGAGGAAATGCAACAGCCTTACTATTCCCCTCATAGGAAAATGTTTCTATGGTTGCTAAGTGGATAAGAAGTTCAAAACTTGAAAGGATACAAGCTTTAAGTTTAAGGAAATATCCAGAGAAGACTAGGCTAATTGGTTACAGTGGTGGTGTTGGTGATCATGATGATGTTCATGGTGCCACTATAGCAATTAATAACCTTTTTGTCTTTAATAGGATTAATCTTCATTAGCTCTTGTCATCTTTGACTTATTCTATTCTGTCTTGGACAGAAATGGTCACACATCCCTGAGACTGATCATGTGATAATCTGTGGGAGTGCCAATCAATTAACGAAGTCCTCCCCAAAGGTGGAGTCATGACACTCACAAATGAGAGCAAGGACCTCTGTGAAGCAGCTCTACGACTCAGGGTAGTTAGCCTCCACAGGATCTGCACAATGGCCCGGAGTCCCCAGGACTTCCTTCCCCGTAGCACCTTTGTGATGATGAGGCAGCATGATCCAGAGAATCCTCTCCTCTCCACAAATACGATCGTTCTGTCCCATGGACAGAAGCAGGCATGTAATCGGGGGCTATCAAAGGCTCAGACAGGTCAACAACAATAGGAGAGGACCTCCAGGTACAAGATCCGGCAGCACTCGGTGAAGCACAATGTACCTCTTATGCTGCAAGTCGGGGCCGAGGGACAGCCACGGCCCCGTGTTACACCCCATGTTCTTGACCTGCCAAAGCACACACATGCATAGGTACAGTCTCGAATGGTGCAATCTTCTCTACCAAACCAAATAACCACTCTTCAACAGATATAGGAGCAGACATCTCACGTTGTTGGAAGGGAGGGAGATGGAGGGTGCCGTAGAACCTTCACTATGCCTTGATCAATGCGTATGGGACCATATACCTCTGTTCCAGCCAGCTAGGTAACCGGGTCCCGTCAGCCATTGAGCCAGGAACCAGATGGGTAGCGTCCACCGCTCTTGAAAGACAGGTGGTACCTTGGAGAGCCTTATCCTAGCAAATACAGTTAGCCTTCCAGGCCTTCTTTGACCTCTTCTTCATCTGAGAAGAGTCAGATGACGAAGAGGCAGATGTCAAAGAGGAGGAGGAGGAGGAGGAGGAGGAGGAGGACACGTTTCTTCATCTTCTTGGCTCCGCAAGCATAGTCGAGGTCTGAGCAACTGCCAATGGCAACACTCCCTCAAGGGGAGAAACCAAAGAACTGCTCCAACAGGATCCACAACACTGGGGACACCCGAACCAGAATTACCCTTATTTTCAAGCGAAGGGAAAGCCACCAAGCTCCCTGACACAGTGGGAAACACCACACCCCTCACCACTGGCATCTAAAGGGACTCTTGGGTCCCAGATACAGTAAATGCAAAGGAGGGGTAAAGGGTTCAGCAGCCTTGGCTACCAAATGCCTCAAAATTGTCATGGAGGGCCTACCTGCGACCTAAAGAAGCCTATGGGTCAAACTTGTCATCCACAGCCTGCACAGTCAACGAAAATGGATCCTCCATCTTCGAAGTGAAGGGGAACAGCGAACATTAGGGGCTCCAACAAAGCCTGAAAAACTGGACAATGTAGATCCATGTTCCTGACCCCTGAAGCTGTCACCCCACCCAGGGAGTCAGCAGTGGCGACAGATGCTGGTGTCTTCTTGGGTGTTACCCAGTCTACTCTGACGAACGCTTTATGCACTTCTTCCCTTTCATGGCCTATGCCTGCCATTGCACCGCAGGCCATGATTGACACTCGGAGCACAGGGAGACCTACAAACAGACATGCACCCTACAAGCAGCACTGCGGATCAGCAGACGCCTTTACCATGACGCAGTTGCAGTGACTGCCCTTCCCCCCGCCAAACACAAAGTTCTTGCTTCCATTCCGTTTCCGACACACCGCAAGAGAGAAATAATTACTGTAGCAGATTTGCCGAGAGCTGTTGTGTACATTTGTACCAACCAGCAGTCGAAGAAAAAATGAATAGTCTACAACTGGAAAGGGGGCGAGACTTCTAGCCTGGCACCTGAACCAGCCGGATAACTGCTCGTTTTCCATTTCCAATGACTGATTCTAACTCGCACCAAAGAAATATCAATAATTAAATGACAGGGGTTTGTATGCTGAGTAGGAAACAAATTGGGTATGATTTCTTAACAATAACCAGATAAAAGGGCAACATTTATACCAATATGGTACAGCATACAATCATACAGTAGTATGTTGTTTATATACAATATAGCCAAATTCAGTTAATTCCACAACTGTGCCATAGCTTCACTTCTGAGTATTTTATCATACATTATAACACAGAATACTAAATAAAATGTCCTACCTTACGTTGCAAGATGTTTATTAAACATTTCTTAGAAAGGGAGAAGAAGGTTTCATTGACACCTGCTCGGACATGGGGGCTGACATCCAAAATAAGAGCAATGCCCTCCTGAAAAAAAAAATGTATAACAAAAAATTAATTACTTACAATAACGAAGACACAATGATGGCATAAAATACCAATATGATTAATTAAAAGCAAATTTTCTCAGAATAAGATAATTTTAATATTGACCCAATACTCATATACAGTATCATAATTACAGTATTTCAAATTGTATTTTTCCTAATCATACAAACCAGATACCTTTGATAGGAGTTTGACTTCAGCAAAGTTGGAAACAACCTTTAAGCTTTAAACAAAGTGAACACAGCTGGTTGTCAGCTGGCAGGGAAGCCCCATCCACTTTATAGGTTAAAGTTAATCTTTACTTTGCCTTCAACCTAGGACGTGCGGGGTAGCCGAGTTGGGCAGTTTAATGTAAAGGTCTCAGATCTGTAAAGTTTGGAAAAATACAAGTTGATATGTTCTTTCACAAAACCAAACAATCTTCCTTTAACAAGAGACAAATCCTCAAGAGGTGTTAGCCTCCTAGCAACCTGAGCATGGAGATGTTGCATATGTTTAGGCTAGTCCCTACCAGGAAACTGGTAGGCAGTAATAGAGTTACCTACATCTGTAGGGTATTGCCTGAATGTATGGCCATACAAGAAATGGAAGCATACATTCCATCCATCCTACCCCTCATCTGAGAGGATGGGAGAAAAACTTCCTTATAGGACCTGTCTGTAAAGAAAAGTTAATCTTGTCGTGAGGTTCACCTGCATCCCAACGAAGAAACAAGGAAGAGGAGAAATTGGCAGACATTCTATCTCTCTTTGTAGGCTTGTTACAACCATTTAAAGGTTTAAAGGCTGCTCATGAATGGCAGAGGCAAGGGACAGTGAACATTGCCCTATCAAGCAGGACAATGCCCTACAGACTGATCCAGCACCAAAGCCTACTCTCCACCCAAGTTAGGACCAAGGAGGGCCAGGCAATGGCTGCTGATGACTTAGCAAATAGACCTATAGACTCCCCCAAACCACGTCCCTGCACCCATCCTTAGCTCACAAGGATGGTTAGGTTACGGCGACCAAAGGAACTAATGAGTTTGGGCAGAACTTAAACCACACAGACAACCACAACAATTAGATTCACAATACAACTTGTTGAGTAACTACTGCAGAACCAAGGATAAGGTTATCCAGGCGCATGTGGGTAAACTACTACTCCTACCTTGAGGACTAGCACTACTGACAGGTTCTTCCTGAAGGTTAGAGAGGATCTGATATCCTTGACTTCACGAGCTTGAAGAGGGATGATATTTCCTTAATCTCATGATATCAGCACAGCTGAGGGAGCATAAGCCAGGAAAAACAAAGTTCTTGAATATCAACCCACCCTATTGGTATGAAGAAAAGTCTTTGGTGATCCACAAGGGTACCTGAGCTCTTTAACCGGTGACGATGCCATGGCCTCAAGAAAAAAAGTTATTATGCTCCCTGCTAAATGAGATTGGAATTATGCCTGGAACATGAACTCTGGACAAAGGAGAAGTAGGCCTCCCTTCATTGAGAATAACTTGACATCTGACGTGTCCCGCAGTAAGCGCATCATAATGCAAGAGCTGAGGCTTTGAGTAGTCTAGGAACAGCTCATTATGGGCGATCAAGGGTATAGGAGGGTCCACCTGAAAAACCTAAGGACTCAAGCGATACCCTGGAGGAGAAAGAGCATTCAAAGCTACTTCTGAGCTCAGGCTGGTCCTCCAAAGGCCAAGTTCTTCTTTTCTTCAGTCTGAGGTCAAGTTAAAGGCTGAATGACACCCTTTTCTGCCGAGACTTAGAGGGGCTTTCTTGGCAAAGGAAGATAAAGCAAACCAAAGTTCACTGCACAGGCTTTGTCATACGACCAAATGCCTTCTAAGGTGCTATTAGCAAAAGTATAGTTCTACCCGCATGTAGCGGTGCATCAGCAAACCCGCATACCACCCGGTTGTTGCCATCAGAAACCTTCAAGCAACATGGAAAACCAACTCGTCCATAAAGAAATCCAAAAGGTCTGGTCTGTTAGATGGAGACCCGAATATTGCCGACTTCTCAGAAATAGAAAAACAGCATATGGGAAATCCTTCTAGAACTAGTTCTGAATTAATAAGGATGTGAAATGGGTCCTTTAATGGCGATATTAGGAAAGTAAGAAGCTTTTCGTCACATACAAATTTAAGGAGTCATTAAACTTACTCTGAGCCCCTGGTGATTGAGCATACCTAGCAAAACATTCTAGAGAGGAATGATGGATTTTGCATACAGCTCTACTACACTGTCAGTTGTCCAAGGAATAACTGCTTGCCCAATAACCAAAATAGCTCTGTGAAACAGAACCCCTTTTCTTGTGGACATAAGTCCCCACAAGTGAATTGTTATTAGCCACTACCAGGACTCACAACCTATTGAGAAGATAGCAAAAGAATTGTGGGGATTTCAGAAGTGAGTTCTTGTGAAGACGAGGGTGCGCATGAAGTGTGTGTCCCCGGCAAGAAACTAGGCGTTTGTTTGCGTGGGGACTCACAATCTGATCCCTAACCAGAATTAGAAAGTGATCACCCTTCCTGTCCTTACATGCCTTACCAACTCGAGGGAGTGATACCTCTGATGACAAAGCGTGTCTTCGACGATCAGCCTTCTTTACACATATATACATGTGCAAAAGGTATTGGTGGGGTTGACTCCTTTGTAGATTATCCATAGCACAATCAACGGCAGAATCCTTAGAGGCAGCTTTCTATGCTCATCTAGCGTTCTAACGTTTGGTGATACTGAAGCGTCTGGGGGTACTTGAGGCAAGAGCATTGGCCCTTAGATCTCGCACCTCAACACATCCCCTAGGGGAAGTTTGCAGTGCAACGCTACTCCCACAAAACCATGCACAGGAACCTGGAGATGCCTCAAGAGACTTCATATCAGTTGTCCTCTGCTTCAGTGATCTCCCCCTCTTCTTCCTGGGGGCAGGCAGCTCCTCAGCAGGGGATGGTGTGGAAACAGATGAAGCAGTTGGCAGGGAGTGACAACATTTCTCCTTCACCCTGGTTGAGAATTCCGCAGCCAACACTCCCGCAGCAATATGCAATGGTTCGTCAACATCATTCAAGGATACCACTCACCAACTCTCCTCCTCACATGGGACGGGAGTAGCAGCAGGGCGAAAAGACTCCTGAAACCTAGCTGCAGCTAATACCTTAAGATGTTTCTCCACTTAAGGGGCAAAAGGACAGCAGCTGTTGTTTTCTATGGAACTCCAGCAGGTTGCACATAAACTTTAGCTCAATTACAGTTATTGAGAAACACTGCAATTCTATCGTAAAATCCCTCGGACACGACTGCAAGACTAAAATTCAAATAGCAAGTTCACGCATAAGATTAAAACAGCCCGAATAGGACGCTGACTAGTACATCCGTACTGTACTGTATTCGAAGTCAAGGTGAAGATTATGCTACCTGATGAGTGGGTGGGGCTTCCCCACCCAGCAGCCAGCTGGGTTTACCTACTTAAAAATTTAGCAGCCGTTTTCCACTCCGCTTGTCATATTCCCATTAAAAGTCAAAGGTTTGTATTACATGTAGGAGCAAAGGGAATTTCAGCCCCATGGATGTTGATATACGATAATACAATATTAGTTAAGACTTTAGCTATGACATAGATTGATCTCTTCAAACCCGATATTTTGACTGTCAAAACCATGTGTCTGCGACTACTAATAATCTAGATGTTTATCTTCACCAAAATTTCTTTTGCTCTCATCATTCTACTTTATATTGAATATTTTTTATTTTATCTCCTATGACACGAGAGGCTCCTGAGAAAATTTTATAAATTTCCCAACTGGTCGTTCTGCTGTCCAGAATTTGATTCACCTTTACCGTATTATTGGCGATTGTAGACATTTTCTACATCATCATTACCATCTCCTCTACGCCTATTGATGCAAAGGGCCTCAGACATTTTTCCCGTCATGTGACTTTTCCTTGGAGAACCCCCCTACCTTTACAGATACTCTCTTATACTAACTCAGGCCTTTCTTCCTCCAAAGATAAGTTTAAAACAGGTTCACTTTCATAATCACTCTATCAGGAACTAATTATTAACATCATTCCAAAACAAGTGACTATTTCCCTCTTGAAGAGAATAAGGAGTATTACTGGTGTTTACAGTCCCTTTCAACGGTCGATGACGCTGACATTAAAACAAAATTTTCAAGTTTTATGGATGGATTATAATAAGGAAGTCTGAAAAACAAAATTTCAGTAAGAAAGCCGGTTTGGGAGAAAACTCACGGTTATGACTTGTCTTAGAGTAAGCTAAGGATAAGGTAAAATATGGGGGGGGGGGGAGCATTCCAAGTAATTCACGGTTGGCAAGGATGCCAATCCAAGGTTAGGTTAGGTGGTGAACCGGTTTTATTATAGTTATGGATGAGAAAAACTTTTCTACAAGAATAAAAAAACAGGAGCCTTAATATATCAGCGGCTCATTCCTCACGCGTTCATTAAAAATGGACATCAACTAACCTAAACTTTCCCCCCCTAAACAAACTTACAAGCTGTGTCCTTACCTACTTACCTAACCTTGCGACCCCCATTACATTGCCATAGTCTAAGAGATAATACATACAGGTGGCCGATATTACACATACACCCCTATATATGATAATAGGGAACACCCCGATAACTTTTGATTGGCCTAATTCGGAATATAATACAATAATTATCATTTTATTTCCCTTTCTTGGTCCCTGCCGTCTGCATTCGTTTTGCTTTAATTGAAAATGAAATCAACATTAGTTCATGGCAAAAGTATCCAACACCATTGAAAAATGTCATAATTGTATATTTTATCTTCTCTTATGGATTTACGTGAGTAATGTATTGGGAAGAAATGACTTGTTTTCGCGTGTTTTATCCCATAAAAATAAACCGATAAACTTGAACGTAGGTGGGGGGCGTCTGTCTAAAGTTGAACACCATTTTTAAAAAATTTCTCAATAGGGTTGAAAATAAAGGAATTCCATCGTTATGCATAAACCCCAAAATAAGAAATACTGTCAGCAAGATAAACAGAAACTCCATATAACAAAAATATTAAGATTGCATCACGTTTTGAAATGGAAAGGGGGCCGACTTACGTTTTACCGTAACGTATGACAGAACAGAACATAAAACGATTATGTTAGTTATCATAAGACATAAAATAACAAATAAAGTATTCTGCTTCACTTTCTTACCCCTGGTTTAGCTTTGGGTGGCATTGTCAAATACCAAGTGCAACTAGAAATTATAATCTACAAAATAACTGCGGGAAAAAGGCCGCCACTCAAAGTTGTTGCTTCTGCCTCGGTGTTAAATTCACGAGACGCCATGCTTTAGAACGGCTCTCCATAATCGTATGAAAGTAGACGGACAAATAATCTTTTAATATTATTATTATCATTATTATTATTATTATTATTATTATTATTATTATTATTATTATTACTATTATTATTGGATTAAGTAAAGATAAGCAACCCCGCAGGAACAGGGAGTGCTTATCTTTACTTGCTCAAATTCGGGAGTGCTTTCCTTTTACTTGCTTAAATTCGCATTGATTAACATTTCTATGTTACTTTAACGATCTGCTTTTTTTCTATTTGGGATAATTATTTGTTGTTCTGACAAGTTGTTTTTTTTTTCTTTTAAATAGTTCAACACTTACTCGATTAACGAGTTGCTTAAAAGCGTTGTTTGCTCTTCTTACTTGAGGATATAACTTTTGCTGTTCTGATGGATTGGTTCCTCTTATGGATTTTGAAAACATTGCTTATTGTCTTAGGAGGTAACATTTTATTTTTTAGTATGATACACCTCAGAAAATCTTAATGAAACAACTCCTAACATGGGCCGTTCTTTGTATGAACAATTAATAAGCCACTGTTGGTTGAGGACCCGACTCCTACGAGTAACTGGATAAAGCATCAGAAAATTTTTGAACTCTTTATTTGCATGAATTCATGTGGAGCAAACGAAACAAGAACAACGAGTTTCATAGGTTTTGTAACTATTGCAAGACAAATTATTTTAACAAATTTTTTGTGTTATATAATTTCGGTACTTTCGACATCAAGTATCAATGTTGTTATTATAGTTTAAGGAGATTAATATCATGTTTTTGCTCACTTATAAAACGTCAAAATGTGTGTTTTAAAGTTGAGGCCATCATAATATGGCTGTTCGTTCCTGGCTGGAGTGCATATCTATACTTGATCCCATTAGGGAGTGCTCATCTTTACTTGCTCAAATTCAGGAGTGCTTTTCCTAACTAGTCAGTTATGGGGGTGCTTAGCTTATTATTATTATTATTATTATTATTATTATTATTATTATTATTATTATTATTATGTATATATGTATATGTATATATAACTATCTATATATATAAATATATAAATGTGTATATATATATATAAATATATATATATACATATATATATATATGTATATATAAATATATATATATATATATATATATATATATATATATATATATATATATATATACAGTATATATACACATACATATATACATACATATACCAAGGCACTTCCCCCAATTTTGGGGGGTAGCCGACATCAAACAAATGAAACAAAAAAGGGGACGTCTCTTCTCTATACTCCTCCCAGCCTGACAAGGGACTCAACCGAGTTCAGCTGGCACTCCTAGGGTGCCACAGCCCACCCACCCACATTATCCACCACAGATGAAGCTTCATAATGCTGAATCCCCTACTGCTGCTACCTCTGTGGTCATCCAGCGCACCGGAGGCAGTAGCAGGGCCTATCGGAACTGCGTCACAATCGCTCGCCATTCATTCCTATTTCTAGCACGCTCTCTTGCCTCTCTCACATCTATCCTCCTATCACCCAGAGCTTTCTTCACTCCATCCATCCACCCAAACCTTGGCCTTCCTCTTGCACTTCTCCCATCAACCCTTGCATTCATCACCTTCTTTAGCAGACAGCAATTTTCCATTCTCTCAAACCACCTCAACACATTCATATCCACTCTAGCTGCTAACTCATTTCTTACCCCTTTCTCACCCTCACTACTTCGTTCCTAACCCTGTCTACTCGAGATACACCAGCCATACTCCTTAGACACTTCATCTCAAACACATTCAGTTTCTGTCTCTCCGTAACTTTCATTCCCCACAACTCCGATCCATACATCACAGTTGGTACAATCACTTTCTCATATAGAACTCTCTTTACATTCATGCCCAACCCTCTATTTTTTACTACTCCCTTAACTGCCCCCAACACTTTGCATCCTTCATTCACTCTCTGACGTACATCTGCTTCCACTCCACCATTTGCTGCAACAACAGACCCCAAGTACTTAAACTGATCCACCTCCTCAAGTAACTCTCCATTCAACATGACATTCAACCTTGCACCACCTTCCCTTCTCGTACATCTCATAACCTTACTCTTACCCACATTAACTCTCAACTTCCTTCTCTCACACACACTTCCAAATTCTGTCACTAATCAGCCAAGCTTTTCTTCCGCGTCTGCAACCAGTACAGTATCATCCGCAAACAGCAACTGATTTACCTCCCATTCATGGTCATTCTCGTCTACCAGTTTCAATCCTCGTCCAAGCACTCGAGCATTCACCTCTCTCACCACTCCATCAACATACAAGTTAAACAACCACAGTGACATCACACATCCCTGTCTCAGCCTCACTCTCACCGGAAACCAATCACTCACTTCATTTCCTATCCTAACACATGCTTTACTACCTTTGTAGAAACTTTTCCCTGCTTGCAACAACCTTCCACCAACTCCATATAACCTCATCACATTCCACATTGCTTCCCTATCAACTCTATCACATTCTTTCTCCAGATCCATAAACACAACATACACATTCTTACCTTTTGCTAAATATTTCTTGCATATCTGCCTAACTGTAAAAATCTGATTCATACAACCCCTACCTCTTCTAAAACCACCTTGTACTTCTAAGATTGCATTCTCTGTTTTATCCTTAATCCTATTAATCAGTACTCTACCATACACTTTTCCAGCTACACTCAACAAACTAATACCTCTTGAATTACAACACTCATGCACATCTCCCTTACCCTTGTAAAGTGGTACAATAAACTCACAAACCCAATCTACTGGTACCATTGACAACACTAAACACACATTAAACAATCTCACCAACCATTCAAGTACAGTCACACCCCCTTCCTTCAACATCTCAGCTCTCACACCATCCATACCAGATGCTTTTCCTACTCTCGTTTTATCTAGTGCTCTCCTCACTTCCTCTTTTGTAATCTCTCTCTCATTCTTATCTCCCATCACCGGCACCTCAACACCTGCAACAGCAATTATATCTGCCTCCCTATTATCCTCAACATTCAGTAAGCTTTCAAAATACTCTGCCCACCTTTTCCTTGCCTCCTCTCCATTTAACAACCTTCCATTTCCATCCTTCACTGTCACTTCAATTCTTGAACCAGCCTTCCTTACTCTCTTCACTTCTTTCCAAAACTTCTTATTCTCTTCATATGAATGACCCAATCCCTGACCCCACCTCAGGTCAGCTGCTCTCTTTGCCTCACTTACCTTGCGCTTTACTTCCACATTTTTCTCTCTATATCTTTCATACTTCTCTACACTATTACTCTGCAGCCATTCTTCAAAAGCCCTCTTTTTCTCTTCCACTTTTACCTTCACTCCTTCATTCCACCATTCAATGCCCTTCCTCATGCTGCCTCCAACAAACTTCTTGGCACACACATCACTTGCAATCCCAACAAAAAATTTTCTTTTACTAACTTCCACTCCTCCTCTAAATTACCAAGTTCTCTTACTTTCACTTCATCATATGCCATTATCAACTTTTCTTGATATTTACTTTTTACCCTCGGGTTTTATTAGCTCTTCAACCCTCACTAGCTCCCTTTTACATCCACCTACTGTATTCCCCCACTCTTTTGCTACAACTAGTTTTCCTTCCACCAAAAAATGATCAAACATACCATTAGCCATACCCCTAAACACGTGCACGTCTTTCAATCTTCCAAACATTCTTTTAGTTATCAACACATAATCCATTAATGCCCTTTCTACCACTCTTACCCATGTATTCTTGTTTTTATCTTTCTTTTTGAAAAAGCTAGAACTTACTCTTGCTCAACACACATATCTACCAGTCTCTCACCACTCTCATTTTCACCTGGTACGCCATACTTCCCAATGACACCTTCTACCTCTCTAGCACCCACTCTAGCATTCAAGTCACCCATGACAACTACATAATTCCTTCTACCCAGTCCTTCTACACACCTAGTTAATTCATTCCAGAACTCATTCCGCTCTTCTTCACTTTTCTCTCAACCTGGCCCATACGCACTGACAAAGGCCCAACATTCCCTACCCAACCTAACCCTTACCCACATTAACCTAGATGATATCTCTTTCCATTCCACTACTTTACCTGTCATCCATTCACTCAGCAATAAAGCCACACCTTCTCTTACTCTTCCCCTTTCAATCCCAGACACTCTACCAGGCATTTTACCAAACATTACTTCACCTTTCCCTTTTATCTTTGTCTCACACAAAGCCAATATATCCATCCTTCTATTCCTACACATACTTCCAATTTCACATCTTTTACTCTCTATCGTACAACATCCATGCACATTCAAACACCACAAAACTAGAGTGCGGGGAGCAGTCACTCTCCCCCCAGCTCCACTTCTTTGATGTCTCACAGGATTATACAATATATATATATATATATATATATATATATATATATATATATATATATATATATATATACAGTATATATATATATATATATATACAGTATATATATATATATATATATATATATATATATATATATATATAATGAATAGACAATGTCTTAATGGCGTCCAAAGATCGAAGATAGTTTCTCTCCGGACAGAATGTCCTGCAGATAGTTTTCAGGATAACAGAAGAAATATATTTACTTTTCGCCATTTACTGTTTGGTGTCGACAATTTTCATTGCTGAGAAAATAATAAATGTGATACCTTTATTAAGTTAACAAGATAATAGATAGGAGGAACCATGCGCCAAGGCAGTATTGTCTTCAGTATTAAGTATTGGTCCTCAGTGGTGATGAGTCAACAGTTGTGATGGGTTCAATAGAGCATGAACTCGTGGGTCTTCTTTATACTCACCAAGCCATGCTATACACGTTAATACAATAAGACTTGAAGCAGGGAAGAAAATATTTCTGGTATTTTTTGTTGTATTAGATTTCTTGTTTGAGCCTTTAACAGAAACATTCTTGGAGACTACAAAGCATATTATCCCCCCATAAAGGCAGTATGAGGAAATGGATTGTAACTTACTAATACCAACTGAGCAGTTATCTATGTACGTGAGTAGTAGGGGCACCTTTCTATATCTACTAATGACAAAGTACCCACTGGATTGTAGAGTCAATTTTGGGGGACTTAATAGAGTAATATATACACCATATGTTTCTACATTATATTACAGAAAAGGGATTTTGACGAAGGAAAAATCTATTTCTGGGAGAGGGACCTGTGTCGCCCAGTGAAATGCTCCTAAAAGCACCATTTCTAAGGTATAAATACTGCTAAATATACCAGAGAAAAAAGTTGCATGGAATACCAGGAATATACCCAGCTCGCTCACCCTTATAGGGTGTCGGTATAAAAACTGGGGCGAGTGAAACTACTACCAGAGGTCCCTTTCCAATTAGACTTCTCCCTCCTCAAAATCCCCCGTTACTGCGAGGTGTCGTTCTCTTATAAAATAATGCCTCACAATACGAAATGAATTGGTCCCGGAGTACCGTGATTTTTTCGCATTATGAGTCTCCTTTTACATGTATAGAGCCTAATTTGTTCCAAGCCCTACAAATACACCACATTAACTTTTATAAGGCTAAACTATACAAAACACAATGAAATACAACCATTTGGATCATTCAATACAAAACCTAACTGTTAATAACTTGTAAATGAAATGCATAATTAGAACAGTATTAATGGAAAATACATCATACATCCTTATACCAAGGCACTTCCCCCAATTTTTGGGGATAGCCGACATCAAACAAATGAAACAAAAAAGGGGACCTCTTCTCTCTACATTCCTCCCAGCCTAACAAGGGACTCAACCGAGTTCGGCTGGTACTGCTGGGGTGCCACAGCCCACCCTCCCCCGTTATCCACCACAGATGAAGCTTCATAACGCTGAATCCCCTACTGCTGCTACCTCCGCGGTCATCTAAGGCACCGAGGAAGCAGCAGGGCCTACCGGAACTGCGTCACAATCGCTCGCCATTCATTCCTATTCCTAGTACTCTCTCTTGTCTCTCACCCAGAGCTTTCTTCACTCCATCCATCCACCCAAACCTTGGTCTTCCTCTTGTACTTCTCCCATTAACTCTTGCATTCATCACTTTCTTTAGCAGACAGCCATTTTCCATTCTGGAAAAAACAGGAACAAAAAATGTGGAACCTTACCTTTGGAGTGAGGCGACGTCCGAAAGCAAAGTTGAGGGGCGGCAGAGGAGGATGACATACCTAACTTTACGAAACACATTAATAAATGGCAGAAAACATTATCACTTAACTTTATGAAACACATTAACAAATAGTAGGAAATACTAACACATCTTTACAATAAACTTAAAATTAAATTTCTTTTTTTAGGCCTTTTTCTAATTTTACTTTACATTTTGTATTTTCTAAATTTAATTTTCTTCATCACTTCACCTTTCTTTTTTTTGGGGGGGGATCACTTTCAGCTTCCTCTTGGCCTACTAGTATCAAAGGCCTCTTTAATAAATAACTATCCCAGGAAGATTGTATCTGCCTGCTTCTTAAATTGTTTCTGAAATGACTCAGGCAAACATCATTCATATACTCAAGAGCACAAACTGTGTGAACCTTTTCTGGGTGTCCTATGGCTAATAAAATACGAGTTGAATAACGCAACACGATGCAGCTCAGAACTAAAAGCACGAGAGCGAAATCACCAACATGAATTCAATGTGAACAATAGAACTACCGAAACAAAATGATTGAGGGACACCGATACGTAGATGCATCTTGGGATGGATGATGTTCAATAGGAAAACACGATCGTATTGTGGTAACTAGCACCAGAGTAGGGAGATAACCAATGGTAGCGCAGGAGGATGGTGGCAAGATTACGACTGACGGCAGGCAAAATTTTAAAATCAGGCTCAGCGGCGGCCAGGTTCTCGTACTGTATTTCGTTTCCTAGCATGAAGCATTTTTTTGCAATATGAGTCGGAAATAACTTCGAATCTCGTTTTGCAGCATGAATTTTTTGTATGCAGAAGCTTTCATAACAAGAGGTGTCACTATATTTGTGAAATCATATACTCTTACAAATATGGAGGATAATGGTATTTCATTCTTGCACTGGATGTACAATAATGATGATAGAGGAAACACAATAACTAGAGCTAGCAATTTTAAAAAACCAAGGGATTATTAGATCAACATTTCTCAAACATTACTATGTTCTAAAAAAATACACTACCGCTAGAGAGTTATGGGGTCTTTTGACTGGCCAGACAGTACTACATTGGATCCTCCTCTCTGGTTACGGTTCATTTTCCCTTTGCCTACATACACACTGAATAGTCTGGCATATTATTTACATATTCTCCTCTATCCTCATACACCTGACAACACAGATTACCAAACAATTCTTCATCACCCAAGGGGTTACTGCACTGTAATTGTTCAGTGCCACTTTCCTCTTGGTAAGGGTAGAAGAGACTCTTTAGCTATGGTAAGCAGCTCTTCTAGGAGAAGGACACTCCAAAATCAAACCACTGTTCTCTAGTCTTGGGTAGTGCCATAGCCTCTGTACCATGGCCTTTCACTGTCTTGGGTTAGAGTTCTCTTGCTTGAGGGTACACTCGAGCACACTCTCCTATCTTATTTCTCTTCCTCTTGTTTTGTTAAAGTTTTTATAGTTTATATAGGAGATATTTATTGTTGTTACTCTTCTTAGAATATTTTATTTTCCTTTTTTCCTTTCCGCACTGAGCTATTTTCCCTGTTGGAGCCCCTGGGCTTATAGCATACTGCTTTTCCAACTAGGGTTGTAGCTTAGTAAGTAATAATAATAATAATAATAATAATCAGAAGGTTTTAACATTATCAAAGAAATGAAACTTGTAAATCATATCATAATGCCTGAAATACTGTAATACAAATGAAAAAGAATGTTTGGATTAAACAGGTAAGTTAGATCATTTTCCTAAATACCTACAGCTTATTATCTTGATTCTCCTTTGTGCATTGAGTGATAAACATGTGTCATACAATTAAAATTGAGATCCAGGCAACGGGTATGCTTCTAAGGTTCAAATGGAATACAGTACTTGATAACTTCCTTACCTCCAATCAGTAACTTTTGTCACCAACTCTCAACCTGTGTATTTAATATGAATTATGCGTCTACTTTTTTGGTTAGACAAACAATGGGGTAAATAATAAATTTATTTGTTCACAGTAAGAACTTTGATATTAAGCTATGATACAGATATCATACAGCAATAACACTGCCTATATATGTACAATATTACAAAAACTATAAATCCTCTATACTATACCATCTAAGGTTGTGTTCTTTAGTTCTTTAAACAGTACAGTCAAGGATAATTATTTTTATGAACTTCCTCTGATGTTCACATTGCTTCTTCTTCAGAAGTTTAGGTTTACTATACATTTACTGAAGAAAAGAGAAAAAAAAAATCCTTCCCCTTCAATAAATACATGTCAAGTAAAGATACGAGCATTCTAGCAGTAAGTATTAAATAACGTACCAGTGTCTGTCTCTTTTATTACTACGCATTAAGATATCTTCCAATGTTTTTATTGCTAAATACTGCATGGAGTGTGCATGGGAATTGTTTCTATAAGATCAAGATCTGCATTTCCTTTGTGTATCGTGTCGGGGGCAATACTGTGATTAAAATAACCGTTGTGAAGAGTGCATTGCCATCATGATACCTCTCCTGGAAATGTAAGTTTCAATGGTTTCTAATCGAGTTAACAGCTCAAAGCGCATAGGAAAAAAGCTGTTAAAGGTTGCTCATGAATGGCATGGGACAGGACAATGCCCTTGAGTCAGGACTGATCATTTATACATATGATCAGTGCCCATGCATTATTTCAATCATGCTATGACCAGGGAGGGCTAGGCAATGGCTGCTGATTACTCAGTAGGTAGACCTATTGGCTCCCCCAAACCCCACATCTCTAGCACACAAACGATGGTCAGGTTGTAGACACTACTAGAAACTATTAAGCTGGAGAGTCTTAAACTCATGTCTAACATATTGCTAGGCAGGGACATTTCCAATAGGGATAAACCAAAAAAATTATCCTAGTTGAATATAGTTAGGATGACGATGATAATGACACGCCTCCACCTTTTGACAATTCCCATAATCACCCAACTTTCAATAATGATGAACTTTAATACGACATTGCTATCTTCCTTTGTTGAAAATTCAGAAGTCCAAAGATTTCTTTCTTAAAAGAGATTACTGTATGGTTCATGGATCTCAGTTATAACTAGAGGTAATATCTGTGCAAGTTTCAACACTGTTACTCAAAATTCACCCGACCCACTACCCGATACCCTTATGCCTTTTATACTGCAAAGATGTGGTGACTTGTTTCATCAGTTGCTTAATATTATCTTATATTTCAACTTTATTTTCAAACTTGACCCCATCACTCTGCCTTATAAATGAAAATAATGCTGTTTGTGGGTAATAAAGTAAAGAGTTTTCTTGAATCACTTACCTTAGCAGATTCTATGCATTTAACACTGTGTTTTAAATAACCGTTGTGAGGAGTACAACACTATACACAGAAAAACTGAAGTTGGAATCTCATAACAGCCAAGGAGAGCAAGCCTAGTTAATGATGAGCAGAGGGATCAGCTATCTTTTGCAGAATGGATAACAACATAACAAGCTAATACTCTCTTACCAGTCCAGTTAGTGATGAGTTTATGGATCCTAACTTATTGCCTACCCAGTTGCTTATACTATCTTGACTCTTATAGTTGTCTAGTGGTCATAAATACATAGTGTTCTTTCATTAAGGGTTATGAATGCTAACCCCTTCCTACAGAGTATAGTTCATCTAGTAGGGTTTCCAATTTTCTCATCAATTTAGGTCCTTCTATGGACCCTCCAAACCTCTGCTTATACCTTATGTAATGAAATTATTAGTCAAGACATCTTAATACTGCCCTCCGCTTGTAAAATAAGTGTTCTTCTCATCTTATTCACAATGTTTTCCATGGTTCAGCAAGTGTTAAACAAGTACAGGATTTCTGAAAACAGCAAGATGACACTAATATGTGTGACACCCATTGTCAGTGTCAAAGAAGGTTGCTGTACACAGCCATTCTGCTCAAACAACCTTCCTCAAAGGAGATTCATCCTAACTCAACCGTGCTCCATCTAACCGCATGGAGACTATGCACTGTGTCCTTGGAAACAAAGTGTTTCCAAAATCCTCTAGACTGTCTATTATAGCTTGTAAATGACAGTCTTAACAGTTTTTCATATCAAAGACAATGGAATGTTTATTTTGATTGATGCAAAACTAAGTCTGCCAATGGCTACATTTAGTTTGGTTATTGTTAAATGTTTAAGGTTCCTTTTTTATGGTAAGAAATGTTTAATTTCAGCCATTATAAGATATAGATTCATGTTCAATTCTGTGCTCAAGCAACTTGGATTAGATTTTCCTGTTGCATACATTGCGGCAATTGAATTATATCGCTGAGTACTGAAAGGCCTCCAGTAATATGGTAGATATTCTGGAATTTTAATGGGGTTTTATAACATTTAAAAGAGCCAAATGTTAAGCAGCTGAAATCTTTCTCTTGAAGATCTTGTAGATAAATCCCATTTCCTGTTGGTATTAGCTTCAGATAAACACATTAAGTGGACTACAAACATGGTGTCAAAATAACTTTTGGGAAGCACCAAATTATTTTGTCCTTTCTGTCCCCCTTCAGAGCCAAAATATTAGTTTACTTCTATTTTTTCATATTGCTTCTCTGAAAATGGATGAAAACATTTCAGCAAAACAACTGTTTCTTTGTCCAGTAGGAGTCCTTTAGTATTATTTGGACAAAAATTCAGGTATTAAGAGGTAATGTCCCCAATGTGTTTTGTGGGATTAGGGTCACTAATCACCCCATGACTCCATGCAATTTCATTCATAATTTGAAGCTTGGTCACATTTGCTCACATACAGTTGCATCCAAACCTAATAAAAGGTCTAAAGGTGAAGGTACGTGATATTAGGAGTGCAGCGATTTCCCTCAAATATTGAAGAAACCTTTCTTTGGAAAGAGTTTTAGCAGCACCTCATTGGCGTACCAAGTTGGTTTTCGCTAAACATTATCTGGTTTGCTTACAGAAATTGCTAGACTCTACCCCATAGTGGCTGCAAAGCCATAGTCTAATTCTTTTAGAGTTCAGTTAATCTATAACTATCTCATGAGTATATGGAGTTTTAATTCAACAACTGATTTAATACTATTACTTAAAAGTATGCCTGGTATTTTATATAGCTTTAATATCTGGAGTCCCATATTTCAAACAGTATTTTGAGATGATTTGTAAAAGTAATCTAGACCAGGTTAGTAAATCTTAACTATAGTTTATTGATTTTAATTAAATTTATACAATTTCTCTTGTTCATTGGCATCCCACCTCCAGCAGTGTGGGAATCAGCAATATGAACATCAGGATAGATTCATAAAAAATAAAAGAGATTTTTAATAATAAAATTTCTTATTTCTTTACTCACCTGATGTTCTTATATACATCCACCTTCCCCACTGCCTCATAGTATCAAGAGAATAGGGATAATTTTGACTGAAGACAAAAAGACACCCGCGCGTCAATTACCAATTACCGTTAGAATGTTCCTGCATTTATTAAGTGCAAGTATTCATTGAAGGGAAAGAAAAGGGTTAAATTTATAGTTTTAAAAATTATACAGCTTCTGGTAAATGTTGATTACACCAAACTTATGGAGAAAAGGCAATATGAACATCACGTGAGTATAGAAATAAATTTTATTATTAAAATTGTTATTCTTTAGGTTTTTGTTCTTTGGGATTCGAAAACTGAATTTCATAAATAATGTATAATACTATAGCACTTTTAACTTCCCCAATTTTGTAGAAAAGGGAAAAACTTGGTGTTTTAAATGCTACCATAATGTTACTTAAAATACCCGTAAAACATCTTCATACCTTGCCATTATTAGAAGAATTTATTCTCTAAACTTCAACACAGTTTTCACTACTGTATAATGAATCGCTCAAATAAAAAAAACAAAAAACTGAAATTTTATAATATCAGATCACTTGCAAAAAGAAGAAGCAATGCAGTCAATGGGATATCTCATAATATTTATGCAACATCCTATCATAAATAAAACTGATAATTTGAAATGTGGATTACATACCTGTGCTATGCCTTATGATTATACATAACTACCCTTCTAAATATTAATCTAAGGGACTTTAATGATAACTTTTCCTCTGGTATGGCCCTTTAATAAACTCTCATAAGCAGATGGTACCTCTTCAAAAGAGAAAACACGGTCTATAACAGCTCGAATCTGCAAGATAATAAAAAGAAATTTAAAGAGATCTGCAAAGAAAAACACAATAAATATGATTGTAGAATTATTAATTTATATTATCTTATACAAAATTAAAAATCTATAGTAAGAAGATTTAAAAATGTCACTGATATTAAAAAAAATAATAGAACTCCAAGCTTCATATTTCAGTGAATATTATCTTATTGTTCACAATATTCTCTACAAACTCGGTTGAGTCCCTTGTCAGGCTGACAGGAAAATAGAGAGGAGACGTCCCCTTTTTTGTAAAATTGAGGGAAGTGCCTTGGTATATGTATGTATGTATTATAAACAAACCAATAAATTGGAACGACCTATCCAACTTAATTGTAATAAAAATATTAAATACAACAGATAAAAAATAAACTAAGAGATAAAAACAGATCGAGTAGAAATTAAAAATTCCTTTTTGAGGGTAATGTGCTTTGGGGTCTTCAATAGTTCCTATTAATTGCTAGAACAGCGAATCCAATTCAAGGAAATGACTAAGAAATATTGTCCTCTTTACTGTAGGGGCAATATATCAATGCAGTGTCAGACTTAGTGAATATATAAGATACCTATGGATTCAAGTTATAGTAAATCTGCCATAGCACCTCGTATACTGAAATACGTCTGACACACGATGACACATCGCCGAGAATCAATACTATGCCAAGACAACCTCACCACAAGTATACAATTATCATTATTATTATCATTATTATTATCATTACTATTATTATTATTAGTATTAGTATTATTATCATTATTATTATTATTATTATTATTACTTGCTAAGATACAACCCTAGATGGAAAAGCAGGATACTATAAGCCCAGGGGCTCCAATATGGAAAATAGTCCAGTGAAGAAAGGAAACAAGGAAAAATAAAATAATTTAAGAACAGTAACAACTTTAAAATAAATATCTCCCATATAAACTATAAAAATTTTAACAAAACAAGAGGAAGAGAAATAAGTTGGAATAGTGTCCCCAAGTGTACCCTCAAGCAAGAGAACTGCAACCCAAGACAGTGGAAGACTATAGTACAGTGGCTATGGCACTACCCAAGACTAGAGAACAATGGTTTGATTTTGGAGTGTCCTCCTAGAAGAGCTGCTTACCATAGCTAAAAAGACTCTTCTACCCTTAACAAGAGGAAAGTGGCCACTGAACAATTACAGTGCAGTAACCCCTTGGGTATAGAAGAATTGTTTGGTAATCTCAGTTTTGTTAGGTGTATGAGGACAGAGGACAATATGTAAAGAATAGTCCAGACTATTCGGTGGGTGTAGGCAAAGGGAAAGAACCGCAACCAGAGAGAAGGATCTAATGTAGTACTGTCTGGCCAATCAAAACACCCAACAACTCTCTAGCGGTAGTATCTCAACGGTTTACTATGATCTTTTGAATTTGTTGGCAGGTACTTGAGGATATTTTTTTGCATGCTCCTAGTACCAGACTGAGCAGACATCCTTCTCAACCTTAAGTACAGTTGGTAACTTCCAATTTGTTTTATTCTTTATTCTTAGCAATAGATATAATGTATAAATGTATTAAATAATTTTTGTCTCAAGGTGTTGTTTACTTGCATTGTTCCATTTATAGTCATCAAACCACAACAGAAACAAAACATTAAATTTCCACACAAAAAAATTAATTTGAAGGAGTGTGGCAAAATACCTACGTGCATAATTTGGAAGGGTTTATCAAAGCTTAAATTCATGAAGAATAAACATATGAAAAATGTAAAGAATATTGAAAATATATACCATACATTTCTGTATCAACTTCCTCAGTAGCATGGTTAATTGGTAGTTTTGATAAAATGTATATTAGCCAAACAAAACAAAAAAATGTTGACTACTGGAAGATTTCAACTTCACCAAGGGCATGAAAATGTCAAATTATTCAGATGATTTACATGAAACTTAACTGTAATGAATTGGATGTACCGAACATCTGCAATGTCAAACCAAAAAGTATTTGTCAGCCAAGAAATTTCATTCCCAATTCTCTATCATATCAACAGGCCATAATCACCTAAAAATCTAATTATATGATTCTAATTTTATCTAGCTATATGGAAAACCTGAATGATACAGAAACGAGATTACAAAATTATAATTTGAACAAAATTTTACCAATCTAATTGATAAAATAATCCTGGTTATTCATTAAGAAACTTAAATTCCATCTTTGCATACATGCTCAGTTAATGTTTTTCATTAGAAAATACACAATATGTTGAAATATCTTAAAAAAAATTAATTGTGGTAAGCTAGTGATGGAAATTTTAGTTATGTCTGAGAATAGCTTGTAATCACCTAATTGATCTATTCATTCATATCTAAAAAAAAAAAGGCCAAAATAAAATCATGATCCTAATTACCGGCACTTGTAAACCTCTCTTCTATAAGAGCCACTACAAAGAGAGAAAATTTGAATTATATTCCCCACTTTATTCTTCTATATTCAAAGGTTTTCTTTTGTTTATACCAACAACACATCAAAGAAAATTAACTGTTCAAGAACAAGGATACACAATAGACTGTTTTATAGATTACTTTGAGAAAAAAAAGGGATTTTGACGAAGGAAAAATCTATTTCTGGGGAGAGACCTGTGTCGCCCGGTGAAAAGGTCCTTCTTGTCACTTTTCTGATATAAATAACTTCCAAATATACCAGAGAAAGTTAAAGCATGGAATGCAGAGGTTACTACCCTTGCGCGAGCACCCCTAAGGGTGTCGTGTATAAAGATAGGGCGTGTGAAAACCACTACAGTATTCACAGGTCGTCTTCCATTTAGAGAATTCTTTCGTCAAAACATGGGTGAGCCGACACAGCGGCTCGAACCATTCCAGCCTGAACCACCCCACCGACGCCCGACACCCAGCGCCATTTGTCATCCTTCTTTGGGACTCGTGTCGCGACGCTATCATTTTCTTTTGTGTGTGCCTTTTTCGCTGATTTTAGGATTTCTTCGCCATGGCTGAAGCTCTCCTTCCTGCTGCACCAATGTTAAGTACCATAGTTTGTTTTGGCATTATTCATTGCCCGGGCTTGTACGCCTTATTTGCGTTTTGCGTGTGTTTTAGTGCGCTCGGCTTGCTGCCGTTACCGCGTCTTCTACGCGTTCCTACCTCACGCTTTGTTTACATGTCTTCGGGTATTTTATGTCATGCTAGGTTCTTTTATTAATCTTATGTTAGATTGATTTGGTCTTTGGCTCTAGTTTTAGAACCTATTTTACTAATTAGGTACTTAATGAGTCGCTTCCGAGTCCGTGCTGTTGCGTTAGCGAAGAATAGCGTCCGGCGTTTTATTACAGTTTATTTCCCTACCCTAGGTAGGCATTCCTTGAAATGAAGTTTCGCTTCGTTCTCCCCATTCAGTTTTGGGTTTACACGTCTTTCTATTTAGAATACCGTTTGTCAGGGAGTGTTTTTTACTGCCCTTTTCGTCTATTCTTCGCTAACTTTAACCTTAGTTCTATGTACTTCTACGGACAGATATGTTTTACATGTGTTTTTTGTTTTAAAGGTTCGTGTTTGCATTTCTAGATCGAGCTTAGTAACCCTTCGAGTGAGAGAGGCTGGAGTTTTCCCCAGCTTTTCAGTTTTCATTACTGTTTCGGAATATTTTCCTCACAAGGGCTGGCTTCTCCCCCTCTCTCATCTCTTTTTGGGATTTTTACATTATCATTTACTTCGGTAGATTACTTTGCTCTCTCTAGTAAGCTAGTGTTTAATTATTTTACTATTAAGGCCCTGTCGTGTTAGAGTCTGCCCCTATTTTAGGTTAGTTTTCTTTATGGCCTGCTCTCGAGCTGCCAACCAAGTTCCCCCTCCCCCTCACGGTCCCACCCTGCCTCCCCTGCTCCGGCCTGGGGAAATGGTGTCTGGACTTTGCTTATTACTTTTACTCCGGAGCTCCGCCATGGTCCTCCGTTAACATACTTGAGCTGGGAACACGTTACTTACCTAATATTACTCCAGTGCTCCCCTTCGACTGGGAATCCCTCCCCTCGATGGCCTTCAGCACCTATGACTCCGGGCTACGGCCCCTTTCACACGACAACCACCCCCCCCTCATGTTTAATTACTCCAGTGATCCGGCGGCAGGCTCTCATCAGCTTTCCCGGATTTTTTCCCTATTCCCCCTGTAACTCCGGTATACTATCTACCGGAGATCATTTTAACCGGAGATCATTTTTATATCGAGGGCCGCATCTCCCCGGAACTCCGGCGCACTACGGAGCATTCCCTTTTACGACACTATGCCTAAACTCATCTTAGATCAAACAGTAATTACCTTAGGAGCTCCGGTTCCTTGTGAATTCCCCGAACCTACTAACACACATCCATATAGACTACCACCCTCCCCTTCTTTAACCTTAACTCTATTAGTGTTATGCATGCCAACCTTCTCTCTTACCTTTTAGGTTAAGTTAGAGCTTTTAAGGGAGTTGGTGTACTTATAATATATTTTATCTTACAGAAAGTCCGCTGTGCCTTCAAGGGTTGCTCGGCGACATTCATGGATCCGGTGGGCCACGACGTCTGCCGGTCCCACGCTCACTGCGCGATCTCCTTCGCCCGGGAAGCAGGCCAGACCCCGTATATGGTCTGGTTCCCAGAGTCCTGTTTGCTCTGCTACGAGCTCTCCTCCATCCTCCTCAATGATGAGGTAAGATTTCTCAATAATTATCATTCATTTTTTATTGTTTTTTGGGAATTCTTCGGTCATGGACAAGTAATTTTTTCTTAACCTGAGTCTGTTGTTTCACGCATTCCCCTTCCTCGTTCGTTCTAACTCTACCCTCCTTTTCAGGCTGACAAAGAGTCCCTCCAGCCTCCGGACCTGGGTCTCGGGGTTCGGCAGAAACGCCCGTCAAGGCTGTCCTTACATGTTGGACGGGGACATGGCTTCCCGAATTTTCCCCGGATCGCCCTCGGCCGCCGTACCCAACGAACTCGCTACACCGCTCCTCGATGCTATTAGAACAGCTTTACTTGCCCCGGAGGAGCAACAACTTTCCGGCGATGTATCAGCGCTAGACATTCATATCGAGCCGATGGATGATTAGGTTAGTAGTGTAGAGGATCTGGCAGGCTCTTTTCTTTCCCCTAGTCCTTCTTCTTCCTCTTCCTTCCTGGGCTTTGACAAGCCCTTGGCTTCACCTTGGGATGGGTCCTTATCGGTCCGCCCTAAGGTTAAGCCGCTAAAGAAATCCAAGAACAAACCCAGCACGTCATATACGTCTCCAGCCTTGTCCCCGGTCCCCGGACCTTCCACATCCGCCGACATCCCAGTAATGTCAAAAACCCCTCCTCCTTCTAAAGGACAGAGGGGTAAGTCCGCTAAAGCAAACGCATCAGCTCCGGATAGCCAGTCTGACCCCTATTCGGCTGCTCTACTGTCAAAGGTCCAAGAGATGGTGGACACAAGGCTAGAAAAACACTCTTCCTTAATGAAGGAGCTTAAGGATATGGTCGCTGGCCTTATCCGTTCCGGATCTCACTCAGCTCCGACTGTAGGCCCTGACACCTCAAAGCTACCGCTGTTCGATAAGAACAACCCTTGGCGGTTTGCTCGGCATGCTCCGTACCTGGATGGTACCTTGACTCTTGAGGGATTAGGTACCCGCCTTTTGGAGGACCTGGAGTTCTACCCCCCTGACCTCCAGTTTCCTTTTAATGGGTTTGTTCGCCTGAGGGAACATGCACTCGTCAGAATGGACAAAGTTCCTAAGGAGACAGTAATTTTCCCAAAGGAACAAGCCCAAGCTGTCTGAGCTCGTACCCTTTCAGAATGGGGCTGCACTAATTCTAAGTTAACCCATCATAAAGGTGCGTATACTATCTTTACGTCACCTCCAGATGTTCCTTCTCCTCTCGCTGACAAAGTAACGGAGTTGACCATCCAAGCCATTAAGGACGGCCTCCCTATGCCAACCCTTAAGGAGACGGACCCCACCTCTCTCCTTATGTCAGCTTCAAGGGACTTTTGGCAGGATGCTCCGGCGACCTTCATGGTAGGTAAACTCGACCCAGACTGTGCCTCCTCCCTCTTTTCAGAGAGACTTCCTAAGCTCCCGGATCACTAGTTGAAAACGGAGTTTGAGACAAGAAATAGACTAGCGAAATCCCTTAACTCACTTACATCCTCGGAGTTGATAGCCTCCCTTTATGGCGAAGAACAGATCTTTCGGGTACTGGCGAAGAGTCTCCTGCAGACTTATCAGATAGACCTGCATGACTTCTGGACCGCGAGAACAAACTGCAGGAAACATGTTCTGGCGGAGGCTTCTATTAGGCACGAGCCTAATAGGCTTATTAGCTCTTCCTGTTGGGGCAAGACACTTTTCCCACAGGAAGAAGTGGATAAAGTCCTCCAGGAAGCAGCCAGGGCTAACCAGAACCTCCAGGTTAGGTGGGGACTCTCTAGCAAACGCAAGTTTGATCCTGTTATGAGGCAACAATACCCCAAAAAGAAGCAGAGATTCTATTCTCCCTACAAGCCTGGTCGTGGCCAACATCGCCAATCTCCGGTTCCACAGACTTCGACTCCGTCTACCTCCAAGTCCACCCCTCCCCAACAGTTCGTGATTGTACCGGCTCCTCAAGGCGCCCAACCTGCTCCCATGGCTACATGGATGACCTCTCCAGCATTCAGTCAAGCTTTTGAGGCCTCCGGATCCTTTCGAGGATACCCTAGGCAGCCCGGAAGCAACAGGGCTAGAGGTCAGTTCCGTCAACGAGGCGGACCTAGAGCCAGAGGTTCAAGAGGAGGTAGAGGAGCGAAATTTAACCCCAATCAGTGAGACAGACCAGGTAGGAGGGAGACTATACCGGTTTCGAGACCAATGGACCTTCAGTCCTTGGGCCCACAGTATAGTCTCCAAAGGTCTGGGCTGGAAATGGTCACAAGGTTCTCCACCTCCGACAGTAACCTTTTTTCAGAAACCCATTCCACTTCTGGAAGATTACACCAAAGATCTCCTAAAGAAGAAGGCCATAAAGAGAATACGGAAATTGAAATTTCAAGGACGCCTGTTCACGGTTCCGAAAAAGAATTCGACCACCTTGAGAGTAGTTCTGGACCTGTCCAAATTGAATTCCTACATTCTCTGCGACAGGTTCTGTATGCTGACTGTCTCTCAGGTACGGACCTTACTTCCCCGTGGGGCCGTCACCACCTCCATCGATCTTACAGACGCCTATTATCATGTCCCAGTGGCAAGAAACTTCTCTCCCTACCTAGGCTTCCGCCTAGGCAAGAAGTCCTACGCATTCAAAGTGATGCCATTCAGCCTCAACATTGCCCCAAGGATATTCACGAAGCTGGGGGAGACAGTGTTAGAACAGCTCCGGAGCCAGGGAATTATGTTGATAGCTTACCTGGACGACTGGCTCATTTGGGCACAAACAGTTCAGGAATGCCACAATGCTACAGCCAAAGTGGTTCAGTTCCTACAAAAGTTGGGCTTTCAGGTCAACTTAAAGAAATCACGCCTACAACCCGCGAGCCAATTCGAATGGCTGGGTATTCACTGGGACCTCACAGATCACAAACTATCTCTTCCTCCCAAAAAGGTAAAAGAGATAGCATCAAAGACAAAACGGTTCATCAAGAACAAACAGGTGTCAAGACGAGCCTTAGAAAGAGTTCTCGGCTTTCTCCAATTTGCCTCAGTAACAGACGTCCTACTAAAAGCCAAACTCAAAGACATCAACCGAGTTTGGAAGAAGAGAGCAACAATTCGACTAAGAGACATTCGAGAAAAAAAAAAGGTTTCTAACAATGAAGGTGTAATGCCAGTTTTTATGCCATCTACCAAGGTTTCCTTTTTCCTTACAATCAGGACAACCATTGAACAGAAATCTGGCTACTGATGATTAATTGATTTGTAATGGACAAACAAATAAACAAGAGAGGAACTATTGAATGCAGAGGTTGGTATAAGGAAGAAAAACTGAAGAGCATGAGGCAGTGGTTCACTACTTCTGGGACTGATTACTCCATTTTCTAACTACAAAAGTTCCCTTCTGCTAATTTTTATTTATATCTGATGGTTTACCTCTACTACCTATGGCTGACGAAAGCATATCTAAAACACTAGAAATTCCTTTTCTATTGGATATAATTATTAGGTAAATAATTCGCATCTTAAATGGGGTAGTGTGATTTCTTTTTAGGTCAAATTTTCCACTTCATATTTCTAAAACTCTTGATTGGAACTGATTCCAGGATAATCTTTGCTAGTCAACAATAAGAGAAAATAAATTAATATCCTACTTTTAAGTCTGCACGACTTCATACCATGAGCAGTATTCCATTAACATTAATGAAAGAAGGGTATAAAAATTTATTACCTTGTTATCCTTCAGCATAGTAGCTATAAGTTTCAAAGCCCATGGATTCGGCATAAAAAAGGCCCATTTGTAAGCTCTTCCTTCTCTTAGAGTTGTGACATTTCTGCAAACTACTTCTCTCAAGCTCTGTAAAATAGGATTTTATTAAACAAAATAATTCTAAAACTAAAATGAAGTAATACATTACTTACCTTGGATTCATATAGCTGTCAATTCTAATAGCTTGGCTAATCAACAAACATACCACAAACAAAATTTTCCCTTCTAATTAGCCCAAGTCTCCCTATTTATAATGGCTAACTAAGTCAGCTTCACTCCACATATTGTTCTAAATTTTTGAGCAAAAAGAAATGTCATGGAAATAATTCAATAAACACCACTGCCTGTTATGCAGCGGGAGGGACCCCTATGGATCTCGGGTAAATATTGAAATAATCAATTTTATTTTGAAAATTAAGTTATTTCAATTGTGATCTCCCTCTCGCTTATCCTAACCAGAATTCTCAAGCTTTCTCCCTCTCTCTTATCCTAACCAGAACTCTCAAGCTTTCTCCCTCTCGCTTATCCTAACCAGAACTCTCAAGTTTTCTCCCTCTCGCTTATCCTAACCAGAACTCTCAAGTTTTCTCCCTCTCGCTTATCCTAACCAGAACTCTCAAGTTTTCTCCCTCTCGCTTATCCTAATCAGAACTCTCAAGCAACTGGCACCCAGACAAACATAATAAAAGACAAAAATGAAGAATAATTTCCACTCCCATATTGGTTCAAATTTGGCAGCTAAAGTTCTTAAATATGTATGTGATTGAAAAGATTATAAATAGAAATTTAACATTTGCAATCCTACTGTCTAATACGCAAATAAATTCAGAACTAAGAACCATTTCTAAATCATTAAGATTAAGCACATAAGCTCCAGGACATGTCAGGGAAATAAATTTTGTTAAATACAAACTCAACAAGCCTTAGATGAGAGCCTGCACATTCTACCTCTTTATAGGTTGGGCAGGTGATTTTTTGACACCCACCTTAAACCAATCAAAATAATTTTCTTATCAAGAAATAATGGACAAAAATCAAGACCAAAAATCTTTAGTATATCAAGAATTAATAGGTTTATTGTAAATTTTCCATCAACCTTTAATAGAATTATTATTAATGCAATAAAAGAAAGCACAAAACTAACGTCAGGTTTTTAAAAAACTTAAAAAAAATCAAGCAATACACTTGTTCTCATGGAAGTGAAATCTATTATCATGAGGAAACAATCTCTCATTACTCCTACCTCAATGCCTCAGCAGGTTTAGGAATTACAGAAAATTATATATGTTGAAAAAATTATAAAAACATTTCTATTTCTCAATTTTTATTGCATACACCCAGTTGCCATATGAACAAATAGGTGTACAGGAAAAAATTGTGTCCCTCTATCAATTATGGAATTAATCATAGTACGAGTACTTTACTCCTTTTATCTCAATTGTACCTCAGAATTTCTTGGCATCTCAATACGCATCTAGAAGAGTTGGGAGGCCCAGGCCTACATGGCTGGACTATGAAGTGTGAAGTAGGAGATGATGAATGGACAAGTATTGAATAAAAAGCTCAAGATAGAGATGACTGGCAAAATCTAACTAAGGCCCTTAGCGTCAACAGGCGTAGGAGGAGATGATGACAATGGAATAAGCGTCAAAAAGTACCGGTATGTCTGGTGATGTTGAATGAGAGCCCCTCAATTTTAAAAGGTATATGCCCCCTGTGGCCGCGGGGGCATATAAAAATTAGAATAGCGCCAACGTTATCCCTGCGTGTCGTAAGAGACGACTAAAAGGGACGGGACGAGGGGGCTGGAAACCCCCTCTCCTGTATCTACATCCTGTGAGACATCGACAAAGAGATGGAGCTGGGGGGAGAGTGACTGCTCCCCGCACTCTAGTTTTGGGGTGTTTGAATGTGCGTGGATGTAGTACGATAGAGAGTAAAAGATGTGAAACTGGAAGTATGTTTAGGAATAGAAGGATGGATGTATTGGCCTTGTGTGAGATGAAGATAAAAGGAAAGGGTGAAGTGATGTTTGGTGAAATGTCTGGTAGAGTGTCTGGGATTGAAAGGGGAAGAGCGAGAAAGGGTGTGGCTGAGTGAATGGATGACAGGTAAAGTAGTGGAATGGAAGGAGATATCATCTAGGTTAATGTGGGTAAGGGTTAGGTTGGGTAGGGAATGTTGGGCATTTGTCAGTGAGTATGGGCCAGGTAGTGAGAAAAGTGAAGAAGAGCAGAATGAGTTCTGTAATGAATTAACTAGGTGTGTAGAAGGACTGGGTAGAAGGAATTATGTAGTTGTCATGGGTGACTTGAATGCTAGAGTGGGCGCTGGAGAGGTAGAAGGTGTCATTGGGAAATATGGCGTACCAGGTGAAAATGTGAGTGGTGAGAGACTGGTAGATATGTGTGTTGAGCAAGAGATGGTGATAAGTAATAGCTTTTTTAAAAAGAAAGATAAAAATAAGTATACATGGGTAAGAGTGGCAAATGGAAGAGTAGTAGAAAGGGCATTAATGGATTATGTGTTGATAACTAAAAGAATGTTTGGAAGATTGAAAGACGCGTACAGTTTAGGGGTATGGCTAACGGTATGTCTGATCATTTTTTGGTGGAAGGAAAATTAGTTGTAGCAACAGAGTGGGGGGAATAGAGTAGGTGGATGTAAAAGGGAGCTAGTGAGGGTTGAAGAGCTAATAAAACCGGGAGTAAAAAGTAAATATCAGGAAAGGTTGAAAATGACATATGACGAAGTGAAAGTAAGAGAAACTGGCAATTTAGAGGAGGAGTGGAAGTTGGTAAAAGAAAATTTTGTTGGGATTGCAAGTGATGTGTGTGGCAAGAAGGTTGTTGGAGGCAGCATGAGGAAGGGCAGTGAATGGTGGAATGAAGGAGTGAAGGTAAAAGTGGAAGAGAAAAAGAGGGCTTTTGGAGAATGGCTGCAAAGTAATAGTATAGAGAAGTATGAAAAATATAGAGAGAAAAATGTGGAAGTAAAGCGCGAGGTACGTGAGGCAAAGGGGGCAGCTCACCTGAGGTAGGGTCAGGGATTAGGTCATTCATATGAAGAGAATAAGAAGAAGTTTTGGAAAGAAGTGAAGAGAGTAAGGAAGGCTGGCTCAAGAATTGAATTGAAGAGACAGTGAAAGATGGAAATGGAAGGTTGTTAAAAGGAGAGGAGGCAAGGAAAAGATGGGCGGAATATTTGGAAAGTTTACTGAATGTTGAGGATAATAGGGAGGCAGATATAATTGCTGTTGCAGGTGTTGAGGTGCCAGTGATGGGAGATGAGAATGAGAGAGAGATTACAATAGATGAAGTGAGGAGAGCACTAGATGAAACGAGAGTAGGAAAAGCGTCTGGTATGGATGGTGTGAGAGCTGAGATGTTGAAGGAAGGGGGTATGACTGTACTTGAATGGTTGGTGAGATTGTTTAATATGTGTTTTGTGTTGTCAATGGTACCAGTAGATTGGGTTTGTGCATGTATTGTACCACTATATAAGGGTAAGGGAGATGTGCATGATTGTTGTAATTCAAGAGGTATTAGTTTGTTAAGCGTAGTTGGAAAAGTGTATGGTAGAGTAATGATTAATAGGATTAAGGATAAAACAGAGAATGCAATCTTAGAAATACAGGGTGGTTTTAGAAGAGGTAGGGGTTGTATGAATCAGATTTTTACAGTAAGGCAGATATGCGAGAAATATTTAGCAAAAGGTAAGGAGGTGTATGTTGCGTTTATGGATCTGGAGAAAGCGTATGATAAGAGTTGATAGGGAAGCAATGTGGAATGTGATGAGGTTATATGGAGTTGGTGGAAGGTTGTTACAAGCAGTGAAAAGTTTCTACAAAGGTAGTAAAGCATGTGTTAGGATAGGAAATGAAGTGAGTGACTGGTTTCCGGTGAGAGTGGGGCTGAGACAGGGATGTGTGATGTCACCGTGGTTGTTTAACTTGTATGTTGATCGAGTGGTGAGAGAGGTGAATTCTCGAGTGCTTGGACGAGGATTAAAACTGGTAGACGAGAATGACCATGAATGGGAGGTAAATCAGTTGTTATTTGCGGATGATACTGTACTGGTAGCAGACACAGAAGAGAAGCTTGGACGATTAGTGACAGAATTTGGAAGTGTGTGTGAGAGAAGGAAGTTGAGAGTTAATGTGGGTAAGAGTAAGGTTATCAGATGTACGAGAAGGGAAGGTGGTGCAAGGTTGAATGTCATGTTGAATGGAGAGTTACTTGAAGAGGTGGATCAGTTTAAGTACTTGGGGTCTGTTGTTGCAGCAAATGGTGGAGTGGAAGCAGATGTACGTCAGGGAGGGAATTAAGGTTGCAAAGTGTTGGGGGCAGTTAAGGGAGTAGTAAAAAATAGAAGGTTGGGCATGAATGTAAAGAGAGTTCTATATGAGAAAGTGATTGTACCAACTTTGATGTATGGATCAGAGTTGTGGGGAATGGAAGTGACGGAGAGACAGAAATTGAATGTGTTTGAGATGAAGTGTCTAAGGAGTATGGCTGATGTATCTCGAGTAGATAGGGTTAGGAACGAAGTGGTGAGAGTGAGAACAGGTGTAAGAAATGAGTTAGCAGCTAGAGTGGATATGAATGTTGAGAGAATGGAAAATGGCTGTCTGCTAAAGAAGGTGATGAATGCAAGAGTTGATGGGAGAAGTACAAGAGGAAGGCCAAGGTTTGGGTGGATGGATGGAGTAAAGGAAGCTCTGGGTGATAGGAGGATAGATGTGAGAGAGGCAAGAGAGAGTGCTAGAAATAGGAATAAATGGCGAGCGATTGTGACGCAGTTCCGGTAGGCCCTGCTGCTGCCTTCGATGCCTTAGATGACCGCGGAGGTAGCAGCAGTAGGGGATTCAGCTTTATGAAGCTTCATCTTGTGGTGGATAATGTGGGAGGGTGGGCTGTGGCACCCTATCAGTACCAGCCGAACTCGGTAGAGACCCTTGTTAGGCTGGAGGAACGTAGAGAGTAGAGGTCCCCTTTTTGTTTTTGTTTCATTTGTTGATGTCGGCTACCCCTCAAAATTGGGGGAAGTGCCTTGTTATATGTATGTATGTATGTACCAATCAATCCAATTAGTATTTTTCTTCACAAATATAAGGCAGACTATGTTTGATGGATTTCTACTGAAAGTATATCTTTAATCCATCTATCTAATTTTATTACTAAGTAGTCGCATCTAAAATTACCTGTTCAACAAATATTTGACTTATAAACTAGTTAATACCAAGAGATTCTAAAAAGCATTTGCATCATACAGGGGATATCTACTTAAAGACTCAAACCTGGATTTTATCAAAAACTAAAAGAATACAAAAGTATTTGCTAACCTTTAAAACTCCTCCAGGAACACCTAGGTCATCTGCATTACGCAGAAAAGGAGGGGACAGAGTAACATATGAGGCTCCTACCCAAGGCTTTAATGCTTTCATATAATCAATATCATCAGTGCCAGCAGCATCAATAATCAAGTCAAATCTGAAAATAAAATACACAAATGAAAACTTTCTTGAATTCTTTCGCAACAAAGTCAACAATGAAGAAAAAATGTTTTCTGTAACAAAATATCTTCACTCAAGAGAATGCCAAATACTGTATGGTAAAAAAACTTATCTGAAAACATTTCTATCCAACAAATAATTACTTGAAACATCAGTTAAAAATCCCAGTTAGTATATATAGGAACAAGTATTATAACAATTAGGTTATGAATACTTAGTACGGTCATACTATACACAAGACATTTATGTAAATCATATTTAACCCCTTGGGTACGAGGCCCTGGTCCCTGCTAAGTAGCTGTATACAAGCATTGTGATGCTTGGATATATTTTTTTCAACAGGTTATAGCATGATTAATTTGTATATTTGCATTTCTATTTCATTACGGCTAAGTGATTTTGAAATGATTCCACAATGGATAGCCTTTGAAATATATGAAAAACAACTAGTCAATAAAATATTTTACTTTATAAAGAAATGTTAAAAAAATATGTTGCCTTTAACATAAAATGTCTAAAATAATGTATAATTACAAAGTACACGATAAATAAACTTGTGTACTAATGAGAGAGAGAGAGAGAGAGAGAGAGAGAGAGAGAGAGAGAGAGAGAGAGAGAGAGAGAGAGAGAAAATCAGCTGTAGATTTTATATAATTTTCTCTGAATAATAGTAAAGGACTGTTATTCTATGTAAAAAAAAAAAAATTGTACTCATTGAAGTAACTATATTATTTTGTAATAATTCGCGATGCATAGCCGTCAAAAGATATAAAACTTTTCGTCAGTAATAACGGACTTTACGTCATACAGAAATGTAATGAAAACATCAATTTTTTTTCCTTTGAAACGAGAAGTATTCTATAATTTATAATTATCAGGTACGGTAAGCCACTGCGATTTTGTGTAAAAGAATTTATGCATTTACTGAAGTGACTATGTTATTCCATAATAATTCTACGATACATAGATGTCGAAAGATATAAAACTACTTAACAGTAATAATGGACTTTACGTAATATCCACTTGTTTCCTTTGACACAAGTAGTATTCTATAATGTATAATCTATAGAGAGAGAGAGAGAGAGAGAGAGAGAGAGAGAGAGAGAGAGAGAGAGAGAGTACGTGAAGTGAACCCTCGCTACTTCGCGGTTCGACCATCGCGGATTCACCACTTCGCGGATTTTTTTCATAACCATGTATATACATATATCGCGGATTTTCCGGAAATATCGAAAATACCGCGATGTGACCGATGGTGCGAGATTGGAGAAAGTAAGGAAAATTGAATCATGATCGATTTTCAATATAAATGAAACTTTGAGGAGCAACAAAGATATCAATTGTTAGAGAGATAGAGAGAGGTAAGGAATGGGATGTAGTGAAAAGTAGCCCACAGAGAGAGAGAGAGAGGTAGAGAGGTAGAGAGGTAGAGAGAGGGAGAGAGAGAGAGAGAGAGAGAGAGAGAGAGAGAGAGAGAGAGAGAGAGAGAGAGAGAGAGAGAGAGAGAGAGAGAGAGAGAGAGAGAGAGAGAGAGAGAGAGAGAGAGAGAGAGAGAGAGAGAGGAGGGTTTAAATGTAATAACCAAAAAAATTTGATAGGTTATAACACATTGGTGCTTATGTAATATCAACTGTATACTGTAGACGGTTTGAATAAGTTAAGAAAGGGTATAAACGATACTTTGTTAGTGTATTCGTACACACTCAAGAGCGGCAGCTAGATGACAGCTGATCTAATCACAGCCCAAAGTAAAACAAAAAGAAGTCAACAATACTCGATTTTTAAAACACCCGAAATCTAAAAACAAAAGTACACGCTTTCTTAATGTGCAATTAACTATTTAAAGAGTGGCAATTTTCTAGAATAAAATGATATTTCCCAAAAAATAGTGGTTTGCTGATGAAATCGGATGCCGTATTTTTAGCTATGATTGAAATGGATGTAGACTCGGCCTAATTTTTTCGTTTCGTATTTAATTGACACTAAGAAAACTAATTTTAGTTTCTTCATCTAAATGTAAGTATTGTATAACACGGAGAGAGAGACAGAGAGAGAGAGAGAGAGAGAGAGAGAGAGAGAGAGAGAGAGAGAGAGAGAGAGAGAGAATGAATCAGCTGTTGTAATCAAATGGCGTGTTTTTGTTTCGTGAGAATTTCATCGTCACGACTATAACAACAACATACTGTACTGAACTTTACAGTATTATACAGACTACACTGTAATATGATAAAATAAAATATTTGTAATCTATTTTATATGAAATGGGGCTTTTTTTTGTTTGTTTAAAATTTACATTTACGTATGTAAAAAAACTCTCTCTCTCTCTCTCTCTCTCTCTCTCTCTCTCTCTCTCTCTCTCTCTCTCTCTCGTAGATTGTTTTCCTGCTTTGCTACGTATGTATGATTTTATATAGATACGGTAAATAATATTTGTACATAACATATTTTATAAAAGCTTTTACTGTAATAATATTATTTATCACTTTCATCATGGTGTTAAATTCCTTAGTTTGTTTACTGAACGTACGTTATGACGCCGTCGTTTCAGGCGGCGTCATAAAGAAAAACATTTCATTTGAAAGTCCTATGAAAAATTAAGTAAAACATTAGTAATAACCAAATCAACATACTGTACTGAATAATCAATATAATTGATGCAAAAACTAACCCATACACAGATGTGTAAATGGGTTTGTTTCTTCATTATAATCAGAGATAAACGTAAACAAAACATTGGTTGCCATTTTTTATCGTGCTTTTTGGCGTGTACAGGAAACGCATGATATAAAGTCGCCTTTAATATTTGTGCCTGTTTTAGTTTAGGGTACGTTAGTACATGCATTAAGTGTTCTGTACATTAAAGGGTAGTTTGTTAACATTACTACGTACAAGGGAAGGTTTTAAAAGTCTGAATATACATGTTAAATAAATAGGTAAATATGGTGTCACTACTTCGCGGATTTTCACCTATCGCGGCCGGGTCTGGAACCTATCTACCGCGATAAACGAGGGTTCACTGTACTCATATAATTAATAACAGATATAAACTAACTGTATGAAAACTATGATGTGCTATGAACCAAGATAACTAAATAATGATATACAGTAAGAAAATATTGATAAAATATGACTTCAAGATGATTACCGTATCATGACACACCATAATAAATTTACGGAAATTTAACATAAGCTTGACTTACGTCCAGATCGATTTAGGAACTCTTTTGGAACCTATCCCAGTCTTAAGTAGACGACTACCTGTATAAAATATGTATGTTCTATACATAACAAAGCCATGTTGGCTAAACATAAATGCCTTAACCATTGAAATTAAATTCATAAAATGGCTCTGTTTACACATGAATTATCACTAATAAATCCAAGCTATGCTAAATCCAAAAAGTTAGAACTAAAAATCCCAGTCAGGCTACGCTATGTAATTCTTATGAAATTAAAACACATATGTAACAAAATAAAAAGAATGTATCGTCATCAATTTTTTTTGCTCTGAGAGGCAAAATTGTAATGGCCATCATTTTGCAAGAGTACCCAGTACATTTCCACTACCTAAACAGAACTACCAAAATAGAGGAGAACACTATCACCTAACACTGTAAATGAGGTAAATTCTGTACCTAATTTAGAGGTTGAGGTTGAAATGACAACTTTCATAAGTTATGATCGCAAAATTATATATCTTGGCAACTAATGTAAAGATGGTTCCTGAACGAGAAACAAACTGGGCGTTTGTCTTCAATGTCAGTAAGGATTCTCAGTGGGTTGCATATCATCATTTTGCAGAATAATTCAGAATTAGAGGTGCTGAGGAACCATGGGTTTCTTCCCTTAAACAAACCGATACTGTAACTAGCACGCTGATACATTAGCCCTAGTGAAGGGACAATATTTCTTTGGTATATCATTTTTTCTTGGATTCCCTGTTCTAACCTTTACAGGTAAGTTTTTAGGGACCACACACAGCAGACTAATTCTCCCCCCCCCAAAAAAAAATGTAATGCACTAATGGCTATCTGTACAACAGAAAATTATCATAATACAGTAAGACTTAATTCTGTTGGCGGCTTCATAGTTTTTTTATATCTTTGTTAAAAAGAGGAAATGACTTCCACTGTGCATGACAGGGGATGGGAAGTACTACATGTCAGATCTAAAGATTCACTTTCCTTGTCAGCAGATATCTAGTAATTATATGGATTTATATAATCAACATAAAATTTACATGTAACTGCAACTAATAAATTTAACAGAAAACCAAGTTATATCTCGAATACTTTTAACTAACGATAAATTGCATACAATACTAACCCAGCATCTCCCAACAGTATTTCTTTAGTAACTGGGTCTCTGTAGTCCAGTGCATACGTAGCGCCTAAACTCATGACGAGTTCCATAGCATCAGCACTACAAACACCTACTACCTACAACAAGAAAGATTATTCAAACAAACTTAATTATGCATAAACGATATTTCATTCACTTATGTAACAGACAATCGCCCATCAGATATATGAAAAAAATCAATAATAAAATTTATTATTTCTATAATCACCTAATGTTCATATTGCATCTTTCTCTCACAGTTGTTTAAGTGATGATGACTTCACAATAAAAATTTCCCATTTTCCTGTTTCTATCCTTGCAAAATGCCTCCCCCTCTTTGAACTATTGAGCCATCTGATAGTTGGTGGCAATTATTTAATCAATGATGCATCATGAGTTCCCTTTACCTTCCAGTTCTCGATGTCCAGAACAGATCTTTAGTCTCTTGATGTCTATGATCAAGGATGTGAGGCATGTATATGGACATCAGGTGAGTATAGAAATAATAAACTTTGTCCAAAAAAGGGATTTTGACGAAGGAAAAATCTACTTCTGGGCAAGGAACCTGTGTCGCCCAGTGAAATGCTCCTTAAAGCACCATTTCAAAGGTATAAATACTGCTAAATATACCAGAGAAAAAAGTTGCATGGAATGCCAGTAATATACCCAGCTCGCTCACCCCTAAAGGATATCGGTATTAAAACTGGGGCAAGTGATACCACTACCAGAGATCCCTTTCCAATTAGACTTCTCCCTCCTCAAAATCCCCCGTTACTACGAGGTGTCGTTCACTACAGCTACTGCCCCCCCTCCCCCACCACCACCACCACCACTACCTATCCCTCTCCCATCCTTCCTTGTTAGCACCCGTGAACGTTCGGACATGTTTTTCGTAGCTCTGTGTTATTTTGTGCTTTTGAAGATGTCAGGCGTTTTGGAGATTCATGCTCCCAAATTGAGTATTATATTTGTCTGTTTGGGATTTCTAGGTAGCGACACACGTTCATTCAATAACCTTGTTGGGTTTTATCTCAGCCGCTTTGTTGACGCTTTCTGTGAAACTCCCTAAATGTTCATATTGCTGATCCCACACTATGATGGTGGTGAGTTAGTGAAGAAATGAGATGGGAAAGTACCAATCTAGATTGATAAATTTATCAGTCACCCAAAACTTATTTAAAATGTTAACCAATCCCAGCCCAAAGTAAACTCTTAATCACTCATGTTTCCAGACTGAATTTCAAACCTACTCCTACTCTCCACCTTTCAAATCTGAATTCTTATTGAATAGACAAAATCATGAATGGTCTCACTGTGAAAAAGAAAGGTTTAACTTGAACTAAGTTAAAGTAATTAGATTTACAACAAATTCTTATTTACACCATATCTCTCACAGTTTTCGTAGCACCCATGCATAGTAAATTGCTAATTAAAATCAGTTTCCTTAAGTTAAAGCCTTGTGAAAAACAACTAGGTACACCACTGAGTCATTCCCAAAAATCCTTTCAAGAAAAAACTGTACTTAAAGATGCAGCTGTAATACCACTTTACGAATTTTAACAATTACAACCTTCCTCAGACTTGAATCTCATTCGCTGTATGACCTTGTCACTAAACCCTTAAAACTACAAGCACATCATTTTAAGAAAAATTAACTCTGAAAGCCCAAATTCATGAACCAATTAAGAACCTTTACTTAAAACATTTCAATCTCATTAACATACATTACAGTTCTCACAGAATAAAGAAAACCTTTCCTGATGTATCACTGCCTTTCCTCCCCAAATAATGGAATGTGGAAAAGTAAGTAACAATGCAATAATGATTAGTTCTGAAATAAGGTAAAGAGATAAAATCATCTTCCAGGAAAAGACCAGCCATCCATCCCGGCATGTATCTCATGTTAATAATAAAAACCAATTTGCTAATACTAAATTGAAACCGATTTGTCTGTGAAACCCTTAAAAGAATAAAACTTTCTAAAAGTTTAAATCAGAGAACCTTTTTAAAATGCAAAATTTATTTTTAGGTTACACTAATCCATCCTGAATAAGAAAAGTTTAACCCCATATAATCAATAATCCTAACCTCTTAAATACAGCCTAGGACTTTATACAGTACTTCATAGCCTCTGAAGATAATTTATTCTAAAATAAAATATTTTTCAACAAACTATCCCAACAAATTCTTATTACCGAATTTTTTTATTTGCACCAATCAGAATACAGGTAACTCTCATATATCATCTAGGAGCTTTCAAATCTATATCTTCAAAAGCAGAGCCTCTGCTGAATTGGATAAATATCCTGGGAAAGGGATTGGTTTCTTCGACAAGGGATGGTTGCAGGCCAGAGATATTCAGTAGGTCTCCTTGACAATGGAAAGTAACCATTGTTCTAGAGCCATTCCAAAACAAGATAAGAGGGGAAAAGATATTTCCCTACTAGGAGAAGTTGAGAAACACTGTCATACTGTTCTCCTAAGAGGTCCTAGCTAGTTATAGTCATTGATACATTCTTAGACTGTAAAAATAGACTAGTATCGTTTATATAAAGTAATGGTAGACTGTCTTTTAAAACCTTGGACAATCCAGAGGGGGCTTGTAAACCTTACGTTCAAGAATGTGATTTAAACTCCCCAGGTGACTAGATGTAAAACAGATGTGTTTGGATAAACCATCTCTGAAAAGGACTCTCCGAGCAAATAGATTGGTATGGCAACCTTCTCATACACTGACAACTGGTGGCATAGGTTCAAGATATTAGGTTTGCTGTTAAATACTCTTATTTCTCTTAGGGGTTTTCCTTTGTAAAGAGCCTTGGTAGCAGCTCAGAGGCATACAAAATCTGATTTTGCCTAATACCTTTTATAAAAAGCCTGGTTTTGTTATGAAGATAGCTAAAAAAATTATCTTATGGAACTACAGGTTATGTTCTAGTTCAAATAGGTTTAAAGGTTTTAAAGGTTTAAAGGTCGCTCATGAATGGCACAGGCAAGGGACAGTGACATTGCCCTAGCAATCAGGACAATGCCCTAGAGACTGACCATATATTATATGATCAGCGCCCAAGCTAGGACCAGGAAGGGCCAGGCAGTGGCCGCTGATGACTCAGCAGATAGGCCTGTAGGCTCCCCCAAACCCCCCAATCTTAGCTCACAAGGATGGTAAGGTTGCAGACACTAATGGCACTAACGAGTCTGAGTGGGACTCGAACCACCAACTGGCAAACACCAGGCAGAGACGTTACCAATCAGGCCACAGTTTGTAATTTGCTTTGTATTGGTTTATTATTTAGTATTTCAATATCCAGAATTTTATTGTATTGCAAAAGGATGAGGATACCTCTCTTTATCTTTCATTAGCAATCTTTAAGCTACTTGGAAATAAAAGATTGGAATTATGAAATATGATATTTTAATTATAAAATAAATTTTTGAATATACTTACCCGGTGAATATATAATAGCTGCAACTCTGCGGCTCGACAGAAAACACACTCAAAAAACTCGCGAGCGATCGCTATGAAGGTTGTGGGTGTGCCCACCAGCGCCAACTGTTGGCCAGATACCACTCTTGCATGTAAACAAACCCTTCAATTCTTCTCGTCCCGCTGCGTCTCTATTGGGGAGGAAGGGAGGGTCATTTAATTTATATATTCACCGGGTAAGTATATTCAAAAATTTATTTTATAATTAAAATATCATTTTTAAATATTTAACTTAGCCGGTGAATATATAATAGCTGATTCACACCCAAGGCGGTGGGTAGAGACCAGAGTTAATTAAGTTTACAGCGTATAAGCTAAGAGTTTTTTCATTTTGACAGTTATCAATATAACAAAACCAAAATATATAGGTACCTGGTAAGGAAGTTGACTTAGACGATTACTCTGCCTTGTAAGTCTGTCTTCCTCACGGAGCCCAGCGATCCTCTTAGGATGCTGAAAGACTCCCAGGAGCTGAAGTATCAAGGGTTGCAACCCATACAACAGGACCTCATCAAACCCCTAATCTGGGCGCTCTCAAGAAATGACTTTGACCACCCGCCAAATCAACCAGGATGCGAAAGGCTTCTTAGCCTTCCGAACAACCCATAAAACAATATTAAAAACATTTCAAGAGATAGATTAAAAGGATATTGGAATTAGGGAAGTGTAGTGGTAGAACCCTACCCACTACTGCACTCGCTGCAACGAATGGACCCAGTGTGTAGCAGTCCTCGTAAAGAGTCTGGACATCTTTTAAGTAAAATGACGCGAACACTGACTTGCTTCTCCAAAAAGTCGCGTCCATAATACTTTGCAGAGATTTATTTTGCTTGAAGGCCACGGAGGTTGCTATATCTCTAACTTCGTGCGTCTTAACCTTAAGCAAACATCGGTCTTTCTCATTCAAGTGAGAATGAGCTTCTCGTATTAAAAAAATCTGATAAAATATGACAAAGCATTCTTTGACATAGGCAATGAAGGTTTCTTAACTGAGCACCATAATGCCTCAGATTTCCCTCGTAATGACTTAGTACGAGCTAAATCGAACTTAAGAGCTCTAACAGGACATAATACTCTTTCCAGTTCGTTGCCTACGATCTCTGATAAGCAAGGAATATCAAAAGATTTAGGCCAAGGACGAGAAGGCAGTTCATTTTTGGCCAGGAAACCAAGTTGAAGTGAACAAGTGGCTTTTTTCTGTAGATAAACCGATGTTCTTACTGAAGGCATGAAGTTCACTGACCCTTTTAGCCGAAGCCAAGCACACTAGGAAAAGTGTCTTGAGGGTGAGATCCTTCAGGGAGGCTGAATGTAATGGCTCAAACCTGTCTGACATGAGGAACCTTAGGACCACGTCTAAGTTCCATCCAGGAGTTGCCAAACGACGTTCCTTAGAGGTCTCGAAAGACTTAAGGAGATCTTGGAGATCTTTATTGTTGGAAAGATCTAAGCCTCTATGTCGAAAAACCGAAGCCAACATGCTCCTGTAGCCCTTAATCGTGGGAGCTGAAAGGGAGTGAACCTTTCTCAGATGTAAAAGAAAATCTGCGATTTGGGCTACAGAGGTACTGGACGAGGACACAGATGCTGACTTGCACCAGTCTCGAAAGACTTCCCACTTCGACTGGTATACTCTAATGGTAGAAGCTCTCCTAGCTCTTGCAATCGCACTGGCTGCCTCCTTCGAAAAGCCTCTAGCTCTTGAGAGTCTTTCGATAGTCTGAAAGAAGTCAGACGAAGAGCGGGGAGGCTTTGATGGACATTCTTTACGTGGGGCTGACGTAACAGATCTACCGTTAGAGGAAGACTTCTTGGAAAGTCTACCAGCCATTGAAGTACCTCGGTGCACCACTCTCTCGCGGGCCAGAGGGTAGCAACCAACGTCAACCTTGTCCCTTCGTGAGAGGCGAACTTCTGCAGTACCTTGTTGACTATCTTGAATGGTGGGAATGCATATAAGTCCAGAAAAGACCAATCCAGTAGAAACGCGTCTATGTAGATTGCTTCTGTATCTAGGACTGGGGAGCAATAGATTGGTAACCTTTTGGTCAACGAGGAGGCAAAGAGGTCTATGGTGGGTTGACCCCAAGTAGCCCAAAGACTCTTGCCCACGTCCTTGAGGAGGGTCCATTCCGTGGGTATCACCTGACCCCTCCGACTGAGACAGTCTGCCAAGACGTTCAAGTCCCCCTGGATGAATCTCGTCAACAGGGAGATGCCTCGAATTCTTGACCATAAGAGAAGGTCCCTTGCGATCTCGAGCAGCGTGAAGGAGTGTGTGCCTCCTTGCTTGGAGATGTACGCCAAAGTTGTGGTGTTGTCTGAGTTGCCTCTACCACTAAGTTTCGAAGAAGCTTTCTAATATCATCAAGGCCAAGTGGACTGCTAATAGCTCCTTGCCGTTGATGTGCATGCTCTTCTGACTTGAGGTCCACAGACCCGAGCATTCCCGACCGTCCAGGGTCGCACCCCAACCCAAATCCGACGCGTCTGAGGACAACACGTTGTTTGGGTTCTTGACTGCTAGGGATAGTCCCTCTCTCAGACTGATATTGCTGTCCCACCATTTCAGGCATGCCTTTACTGGTTCGGAGACTGGGAATGATACCGTCTCTAATGTCTTGTCCTAGTTCCAGTGAGAGGCTAGATGGAACCGGAGAGGCAGAAGGTGTAGTCTCCCTAGTGAGACAAACTGCTCCAGGGATGAGAGAGTCCCTACGAGATTGTTCCAACTCCTGACTGAATAAACGTTTCGTTTCAGCATTAGTTGGACTTCGAGCAGGGCTTGACTGCGAATCTCCATCCCCAAATATAGAATAATCTGGGATGGGATCAGTTGGGACTTTTAGGTTGACCAAAAGTCCCAACTCCCTGGCCAGACTCAACGTCCAATGTAGATCCTGCAGACAGCGAAGACTGGACGATGCTCTGAAAAGCCAGTCGTCCAAGTACAGGGAGGCTCGGATCCCCGATAGATGGAGGGATTTTGCCACATTCCTCATGAGCCTCGTAAACACGAGAGGCGCAGGACTGAGGCCAAAGCACAGGGCTCGAAACTGGTACCCCACATTCCTGTAAACAAACCTCAGAAACGGTTGGGAATCCGGGTGTATAGGAATGTGGAAGTATGCCTCCTGAAGGTCGAGAGAGACCATCCAGTCGCCTTCCATAAATGCTGTCAAGACAGCCTGGTAGACTTCATCGTGAAGTTTGTCTTGACAATGAACACATTGAGCGCACTTGCCTCTTACGTACTCCTGCAGTGAACATGGCTGCCAAATCATTGGAGCCATCCCTGAGGGACTTGTTCCTGCAGAGAACGTGGCTGTCAGATCATTGGAGCCATCCCTGAAAGCCTTGTTTATGCATGACATAATTGTACAGCAAAACTTCAAACGCTCGAAAATAGCTCTGAAGTCGACCTGTAAAATCTTGGAGCGTCTCCTGGCCAGGCGCCAGGGAGAGTCTATGAGGTTTGAGAAGTCTATCTGGGCAGAGGCAGGAACTCCCAAGCCGAGAACTTCTCTCGTATCATATCAGACTCTCGCTCTATAAGCCAGTTTAAAAGAAGGGAAAGCAAAGGCTGTCTCCCCCAAACTCCTCCTGGTGATAAACCAGTCGCCTAGCAAACGTAAAGCTCTCTTAGAAGAGCGAGAGAGCACTAGCTTATAAAACAACAGCTTCGAAGTAGCTAGGCCTAGTGTAAGCTCTGACGTTTAGGCGAACGAGGAGCAGCAGTTACAAAAAGATCCGGACAAAGATCCTTAAAAATCAGCATGATTTATTTAAAGTCCATAGAGGGCTAAGCAGCTTTAGGCTCCTCTCCGTCTGACAGAGTCCTCAAGGGAATATCAGTAGGAGGGGGAACAGCAACTTCCTTATCTGAAGGAACCTTGTCCGACAATAGCCGAGTTTCAAGCAAGGGAGAGACCTACCATGGTGGCAATGCTTTACAAGCAGAGTCCACACGCACTGGTGCATTAGTAGCGGACCAGGACGCAACGTCATGTAACTGCTTGACAGTCTGTGAACTGTCAACAACAACAGGTGCGTGAGGACGCACAGCGTCCACTCGAGACTGCTTTGACCGCCTAGACTGAGCAGTCAAAACAACTCTAGAATGCGGAGGTTGACGCTCAGCGTCAAAACAAGTCAACTCCGATTGTTGGCGAACGTCCTGAACGTCAACAGGAGCATCAGCAAGTGGCCTAACGTCCAAATGTGGCTGAAAATCCACACGAGACCGCATCGAGTGTGGTTCTAAACAACCTGACTGACGTGACTTGGCTACGCCAACGTCAACAGGACGCACAAAGGAACGTTAGGGTGGCTGAAGGCCAGGATCTCGATGAGATAAACGGCTAGGCTCAACGGACTTATCGGCAGAATAGTCTTCCATAAGGGAGGCAAGCTTATTCTGCATGTCTTGCCGTACAACCCATTTAGGATCAACGGGAATGGTTGCGGTAAGAGACGAGGGTAACGTCTGTGACCGCAAAACCTTGCCTACAAAAAGACTCTCGGAGTCTGTGTTACGCTTTTGTTAGGCGGCGAGCAGTCTTCCGATGACTGCATAGGGTCAGAGCTGTCCTAATAGTTAAAACCAGGACGCTGGACCTGTCCTGAAAGGACTGACTTTCGCTTAAAGGGCCTCGAAACCTTGTTCCACGGTTTCTTATGCGAAAAGCCTTCGGATGACGAGGAGAAAATCGTCTCTCTCGCCTTATGGTAGGGGTGATCTTGGTAAGATACACCTGATACCATAGAGGGAACGTCTGTTCGCTGATCAAGGCCTCTCGAACCCATAAGTCGTACGACATTACTTCTCCCCTGGGCTTGGGAGCTTGCAAGAGGTCCCGGACTAGGCGAACGACAGGCACGAACAGACGAACCCTCGGTCGCAACACTGATAACACTTTGCGCAATATCACTTTATCACCACGATTTTCTGTTTTGCACTTATTTCACTGAAATCGAATTTTTTAACAATTCACATTAGGTATGAATAAAACTGATTTCTACCTGAAGCACGCAATTCTACCCTCATCAAAAGGTTGTAATGCGAAATCAGTCGTATAATGTAAGCACATTAATACCAGCAAAAAACAGTAAACATATTTTAAGATAAAAAAATCAGTGGCTGGGGAAGAGACTAAACACTAGTTCATTCAAAACTACGTTTTCAATCTCTCACCGTACAGTGCCTTGGGACGAGAATAAAAACTAAAAACGTTTTATCCTTTCTCCCCGTACAGAGACTAGGGACGAGAGTAACTCGAGAACAACGTTACTCGCTTGGGACGAGATAAAGATCGGAACGTTCTCTCTCCTCTCTCTCTCTCCGTCTCTATCTCTCTCTCTCTCTCTCTCTTGATTTCGCACCGAAGAGAAGAGCCCACTTACCTTTCGTCAATAAAAAGGTTATTTTACCAAAGGAAAAAAACTGAAAGGTTTTTCAATTAAAAGTTCCTTTAAAATAGTCTTTAAAACATTTAAGCTTTGAAAGAAAAAAGAACAAAACGTCAGAATCGATTTACTCTTTCTGCAAAGTGAAACCGTGATACTATCTCTCTCTATCGTAACGATAGAGCGCAAACTGCGTAGCATAAATAAACTAAACGTTAGTTCATCTTTGAAACAGTACGAAGACTATTCAAAGAAAAAAACTATCATAAAATATTTACTAAAAATATTTCATTTAATAAGTTTTAAATCATTAGCTCTGTAAAAGTTATTTACGATTGAAAAGGGCTCAACGTTGTTTAACTTCGGTTTCCAAGTTAGGACCGCCTACTCTCAGGAAAGGTCGCATATAAACAAATCATTAAAATTTATTTTGATGTTTATTATAAATGGAAAGCTAATCGAAGAGGCCTAATAAAGGCGGTTGAGATATAAAATATATAGAGGAAAATCTATAATTAATTTATAACGTGATAAGATAATTGCTAAAAGCCTAAAACACACTTCCGTCTAAGGGAAGGGTCGGCCATTTAAAAGTCAAAGAAAGTCCATACTCTCTCTCTTGTCATCAAAAATTAAATCTATCCAAAAACGCAGTTCAAGATTTAAGATGAAGATAAAACACCTGCACTGCGAAAGCTCAAACCAAAATGAAGTACTTCACCAAATATGTTGAGAAAACTCCAGGTTCTACAGCGAGTATTGATACGTCTTGTCGTCAATGTCGACAGAGAAGAATTGAAGGGTTTGTTTACATGCAAGAGTGGTATCTGGCCGACAGTTGGCGCTGGTGGGCACACCCACAACCTTCATAGCGATCGCTCGCGAGTTTTTTGAGTGTGTTTTCTGTCGAGCCGCAGAGTTGCAGCTATTATATATTCACCGGCTAAGTTAAATATTTAAAAAAGCCTAGCATTGGGGCCTGTGCCATTTTGCACCCAAAGAATTTAAAACGAGACTTGTCTGGGTGGGTGAGGTAATTTTTTAGGATAGGTTTTTTTTTTGTTTGCTTCATTTCTTTCCCTCACTTACCCTCCTCTTACAGTAAGGGAAACAAGCCAGATGAACATTGGGCGAGTTTCATTACAATAAAAGTTATTTTAATTATAAAACTGATTACAGTAGTTCCATACTCACCTGAGATTCGTCAAATTATCCCCACCACCACCGATTAGTGATGTCATGAGGTAGTTGAATTAAATTCAACTTTGTATACTGAAGGCTTACACATGGGATGTTTCTTACCATATACAGTAATGCTATATATTCAGCAATAGTACACATAAAATGGTGCTGCTATTCGAGCGAGGAAGAATGGTAAATTCAATTCTCGGTCATAAATATCGACAAGAGTGAGCTCAAAGGAGTAAGTTAGATGAACCTCAGATGAGTATAGAAATAATAAATTAAATTATCAAAATTAAATCTCATGTACAAAATCATCTATCTTAATCATTAACAGTTTTATATAAGTATCATAATGTCTTAACAATGAGCTATTTTTCTATATAATTTGTTCTAACCATTACAGTAATACCCATCTTTACGTCGGTTCGACATAACATCATTTCTGACTTTACATTAATCATCCCAAAATATTAACCCTTAACCCCCCCCACCTTTTTTTTTTAAGCACATTTTGCAATATATATTTTTCAAATTGCTCTAACAGCCTTAATTTTTGTCATAGAGAAGTCAGGTTTGTCTCATTCTTTTGGAAAATGCCTGAAGTTTCTCATAAAGTTATTAAAAATATGCAAAAGAAAAAAATGTAAAAAGCAGTTTTTTTGCAAAGGACGTACCACTACGTCTATGGGGATAAAAGGTTAAATACAATAATAAAATCCACTTTACACTGTTTTACCTGGCATTACATTGTATAACAATGATAAAGGGCTGTACAGTACATTACAGAACTTACCATGAAAGCTTATCAATGAGGGTATCTGGTTTATATAAAATGATAGCAGGGTTGAGAGTAATTCTTTATGTTCAGTATGTGTACAAGAAACTTATGTATGTCACATTGAGGTAAAATTTGACTTACGTCAGGTCTCTTGGAACTAATTGACGACGTAAGGTGGGGTATTACTGTAACTTTTTTATGTCATAGCATTTATCCTTACCGTAAGCCATTTTATTACGAGTGAAGTATATCATCACATGCCCAAACTACCAACTGTTTATTATGGCCAGTTCAATCTCAAAAGACAAAACCAATTCTGTATGTAATGACAATTCCATAACAGAAAATTAATTTACCTCAGCACCCCAGGCAGATAGCATCTGGCATAAGAATGTGCCGACACCACCAGACGCCCCAAGGACCAAAACACGTTTTCCAGGAGCACTACTAGGGATGAGCATTCCGCTTACAACAGTGGCACTATAAGCAGTCAATCCTGCATATGGCAAACTTGCAGCATCTTCTGGACTGACTCCTTCTGGTATGCGAGCCACCTAAGATCCATGAAACATTTATCAGAAATTTGCATCAAGGTTAATTATCAGAGAAATTTTAAATATTTCAAATAAAAATGCTACATACATATATTTACTGACCAAAAAATCCATTGAAATACTTAAAAAGTCTTACCAAAATAATTTTTGAGATTTATCCATAACTTGAACACTTGTTTAAATAACTCAAAAGAATTTTTTTTCATCAATGATAAACAGTACTACATATGCCTAAAATCCATGCCCTGAATATTCCCTGGTTCAAAATCTTTTGCTTATCATAAAGGCAGCTAGATAATTCACTCTAGAATGTACAGTACAGTTTGCCACCTAATGACCTAACCACACAAATAAGCAATTTTGTATAAGCTCTGCACTTTGCCAGAATATGGAGCAGAGGATGTAATCATGCAAAAGTTAAGCTGTGTCTGAGAGGCAAAGTTTCTGACTTTACAGCTGAGCAGCATTGTGAATAAGTGGTGGTAGGGAGAAGACTTGCTAGACTGATTAGTCATTCCAAAATTGATTTTCTTCCAGTGAAATGAATACTCATTGAGGTCCTGCTATATAGAGCCAAAGGAAAAGCTGTTCCTATTAAAAGCTTCTTTCTAGAGTAGGTATCCCAGGTTTAGGTTCAAATGGGCATTGCAAAGGTGTCGTGTAAATTCTACGAAGTTCTAGAATGTGGGACGAGCTTTTTTTGTCAGTCATGACAACTAAAAACATTAGTGGAAGTGTATAATAGAGGAAAGGGGCTGTACTTGATACTTGTGAATACCTTCAAGTAAAGTGATAAATCTAAACTTACGTTTGATGATGGCGTAATAACGTACTCAGCATGGGATCCCTGGCAATGTGGGCTGACTACACCAAACACTTCATCCCCTATAGAGACATCAGTTACACCATGCCCTATTGCTACAACTTCACCAGCAAAATCTCGGCCCACTGAAAAAAACTACAAGTGATTATGACAATACTTCAATATTCCTCCTATTCTAATTCCCATGGATAATTTAGTATGGTTGTCCACAACTACCTACAATACATTGGTTCTGCTTAACAAAGCATTTAGGTGAAATTAGAAAAAATAGTTATCAAAATAAATACCGTAAATAGTTTTTCATTACATTCATTATTTAAATAATAAAATTCTATTATTTTGATAACTTTAGGTAACATATCTTATATCAACGAAGCACAATCTTCCAACATTTAACACATTTTTCCATATACATATACAACATTTCCTAGAATAACCAAGCTCTAAGGGCCTGGGAATACTACGCCTGGTGGTCCAGCATGTCTAGCCACTGCTTGGTCACCATAATACCAAATATACTTCAAAGGTAGGACGGATATAATTTGATCTAGTCATAAGTATCAGAATAAATCTTAGTATTAAAATTCTGTTCATTTTAATGAACCTTACTTACATCTAGGTTCCATTGCTGACTACAACCCTAACTCGGTGATGGAAAATGGTAATCAGTAAACATATATAAAATCAATTTAATGCCTCAATCTACTATTGTTGTCATTGAATTTTACATTCTTTAAGCATTTTATAGAAAAACTAATAACAAAATGAATCATGTATATATTCTCCTCTGCTACCGTATCCATCGATTAATATCTTTAGCCTTAAAATTTTGTACAAAATTAGACTAAATATTTCAAAAGATATCCATCCAGTTATGTTTTTATACCTCTCTTCCATTTTTTGATCAAATAAATCTTAAGCATACCTTTAAAATTGTATCTTTATACCCAATGTCTATATCTATACAAAATTAAGTCTAAACAAATTATTTGGAATATATTTCAACTACATATAGCTGAGGGTAATCCTAAATTACACTTTATGATTCTGTAGTACTATATTGTAACTATTAAGGAGAATTCAATGCGAGTACTATACCTGTTAAAGGGAATTCAATATGATTCATGTCAACTATGCCCCGCTCAAGGTTACCCATCATTCGCATTATATTCAACATACCACTGCCGTAGCCACCTGGAAAAAAAGTTATAATTCCAAATTACTGCTTTGAACAAAAATACAATCACGCCCCAGTTTTCTATACCAACACTCAAAGAGTGAGCGAGCTAGGTTTATTCCTGACATTCCATACATCTCTATTTTTTCTCTGGTATATTCAGCAATAACTATGCCTTAGAAATGGTGCTAGAGGAGCATTTCACTGGGCGACACAGGTTCCTTGCCCAGAAATAGATTTTTCCTTCGTCAAAATCCCTTTATTAAATAATACCATAATGAGCAGCAACTGCCATATTCTAAAATATGTGCTGACTGCAAATAACTAACAAAACAATAAATAATTACAATAGGAGAAACATCCCATATCTTTACCAGCTGCACTGAGCCATTTCACAGCTTCAACTATGCACTGCAATTAAATATTAGCTGAGAATACTGGAGAATTAGCCAATTTTCTTAACTTTCCATGGACAGTGCCATAGCAAACCACCTACTCATTATACTGGATCTTAAATAAGAGTTTTGTGAGGAGAGATAATATGCATAGCTTATAAATTATTTATTAGTTCCGAATGATCAAGATGACAAAAGTTGCAAAAACTAAAATATCACTTCACTTACCAATCTAACTTGAACAAATATCTTGCATAGTTTATCATCAATACATGGGAAATCTTACGTAATAAAGAAAATTCTATTCATGATTATTATTAATTGAGGGCATTTCACCATCAAATGTCATATTAAAATTATCATATTTTCTAGTTTGAATGGAAAATGGTCACTCATTAGCAGTCCAATTTTCTAAAAAAAAATAATCTATTTCACAGTGAATTTTACCAAACTCCAGACCAAAAATCCTAAAAATAAAACTAAAAATCCCATTTGAATAGTTGGGCAAAATATAAATGTTAGAATTGTAAAGAGCTGATGATTGATTGATTGATTTGAAGTTCTCTGGCATCCTGAGAGCTGATGAGAAAACTGAAAGGACAAAGGGATTATGATGCATCATGGACTATAGTCAATTTCTTTTAGCGGTGCCCTTTTAGCTTGGAAAATTTTCCTGATCGCTGAATGGTTAGAATTATCTCGTCCAACCAATCAGCGATCAGGAAACTTTTCCGAGCTAAAAGGGCGCCGCTGCGAGTCGGTGCAAATCTGCATCGCTAAAAGAAATTGTCTATAGTTAGTTGTCATCAACTGCCAGATGGGGAGGATTTTTCCATGCATAGAAATTTGTACTTTGGGGTAGGCATCAACATTTAAACCGCTTCAAGATACATCAGGAGAGTTTCATAAAAAGAAAAATTGTCAAGATTTTTTAAAATATTAAATGGTTAAAACAATTACAACAATCATCATACTAATATGTTATTTTTATTAGTAAAATAAATTTTTGAATATACTTACCCGATAATCATGTAGCTGTCAACTCCGTTGCCCGACAGAAATCTACGGACGGGATACGCCAGCGATCGCTATACAAGAGGGGGGTGTACTCACCAGCGCCATCTGTGGTCAGGTACTCCAGTACTTCTTGTCAACACCACCTCAATTTTTTCCTCGGTCCACTGGTTCTCTATGGGGAGGAAGGGTGGGTCAATTAAATCATGATTATCGGGTAAGTATATTCAAAAATTTATTTTACTAATAAAAATAACATTTTTCAATATTAATCTTACCCGATAATCATGTAGCTGATTCACACCCAGGGGGGTGGGTGAAAACCAGTGTACATGTTAATCAAGAAGCTAAGTATCCCGTATTTCATTTTTATCAGTTATTCAAAATAACAAATGAAATTATAAGTACCTGGTAAGGAAGTCGACTTGAACCATTACTCTGCCTTTAATAAGTACGTCTTCCTTACTGAGCGCAGCGGTCCTCTTAGGAGGCTGAACAACTCTTAGGTGCTGAAGTATAAAGGGCTGCAACCCATACTAAAGGACCTCATCACAACCTCTAACCTAGGCGCTTCTCAAGAAAAGAATTGACCACCCGCCAAATCAACAAGGATGCGGAAGGCTTCTTAGCCTACCGTACAACCCAAAACAACAATAAAAGCATTCAAGAGAAAGGTTAAAAAGGTTATGGGATTATGGGAATGTAGTGGCTGAGCCCTCACCTACTACTGCACTCGCTGCTACGAATGGTCCCAGGGTGTAGCAGTTCTCGTAAAGAGACTGGACATCTTTGAGATAGAATGATGCAAACACTGACTTGCTCCTCCAATAGGTTGCATCCATAATACTCTGCAGAGAACGGTTCTGTTTGAAGGCCACTGAAGTAGCCACAGCTCTCACTTCATGTGTCCTTACCTTCAGCAAAGCAAGGTCTTCATCCTTCATGTGAGAATGAGCTTCTCTAATCAGAAGCCTTATGTAATAAGAAACTGCGTTCTTAGACATAGGCAGCGAAGGTTTCTTAATAGCACACCATAAGGCCTCTGATTGTCCTCGCAAGGGTTTTGACCTTTTAAGATAGTACTTAAGAGCTCTGACAGGGCAAAGTACTCTCTCCCGTTCGTTACCCACCAAGTTGGAAAGGCTAGGTTTCGAACGATTTAGGCCAAGGACGTGAAGGAAGCTCATTTTTTGCCAAAAAACCGAGCTGTAAGGAACATGTAGCCGTTTCAGATGTGAAACCTATGTTCCTGCTGAAGGCGTGAACCTCACTTACTCTTTTGGCTGTTGCAAGGCAGACGAGGAAAAGAGTTTTGAGAGTGAGGTCTTTAAAAGAGGCTGACTGGAGAGGTTCAAATCTAGATGACATAAGGAACCTTAGGACTACGTCTAGATTCCAGCCTGGAGTGGACAACCGACGTTCTTTAGAGGTCTCAAAAGACCTAAGGATGTCCTGCAGATCTTTGTTGGAGGAAAGATCCAAGCCTCTGTGGCGGAAAACCGCTGCCAACATACTTCTGTACCCCTTGATCGTAGGAGCTGATAGAGATCTAACATTCCTAAGATGTAACAGGAAGTCAGCAACTTGGGTTACAGTGGTACTGGTAGAGGAAACTGCATTGGTTCTGCACCAGCTACGGAAGACTTCCCACTTAGATTGATAGACTCTGCGAGTGGATATCCTCCTTGCTCTGGCAATCGCTCTGGCTGCCTCCTTCGAAAAGCCTCTAGCTCTAGAGAGTCTTTCGATAGTCTGAAGGCAGTCAGACGAAGAGCGTGGAGGCTTGGGTGTACCTTCTTTACGTGAGGTTGACGTAGAAGGTCCACTCTTAGAGGGAGAGTCCTGGGAACGTCGACCAGCCATTGCAGTACCTCTGTGAACCATTCTCTTGCAGGCCAAAGGGGAGCAACCAGCGTCAGCCGTGTCCCTTCGTGAGAGACGAACTTCTGAAGAACCCTGTTGATGATCTTGAACGGCGGGAATGCATACAGGTCGAGGTGGGACCAATCCAGCAGAAAAGCATCCACGTGAACTGCTGCCGGGTCTGGAATCGGGGAACAGTACAATGGGAGCCTCTTGGTCATCGAGGTAGCGAACAGATCTATAGTTGGCTGACCCCACAGGGCCCAAAGTCTGCTGCACACGTTCTTGTGAAGGGTCCATTCTGTGGGGATGACTTGACCCCTCCTGCTGAGGCGATCTGCCGAGACATTCATATCGCCCTGAATGAACCTCGTTACCAGCGTGAGCTTTCGACTTTTTGACCAAATGAGGAGGTCCCTTGCGATCTCGAACAGCTTCCTCGAATGAGTCCCTCCCTGCTTGGAGATGTACGCCAAGGCTGAGGTGTTGTCGGAGTTCACCTCCACCACCTTGTTTAGCAGGAGGGACTTGAAGTTCCTTAAGGCCAGATGAACTGCCAACAACTCCTTGCAATTGATGTGAAGCGTTTCCTGTTCCTGGTTCCATGTCCCCGAGCATTCCTGTCCGTCCAATGTCGCGCCCCAGCCCGAGTCTGATGCGTCCGAGTAGAGATGAAGGTCGGGGGTCTGAACAGCTAAAGAGAGACCCTCCTTGAGAAGAATGTTGTTCTTCCACCACGTTAGAGTAGCCCTCATCTCTTTGGAAACAGGAATAGAGACCGCCTCGAGCGTCATATCCTTGTTCCAGTGAGCTGCTAGATGGTACTGAAGGGGGCGGAGGTGGAGTCTCCCTAACTCGATGAACAGGGCTAACGATGAAAGAGTCCCTGTTAGACTCATCCACTGCCTCACCGAGCATCGGTTCTTCTTCAGCATGCTCAGGATGCACTCTAGGGCTTGGTTGATTCTTGGGGCCGACGGAAAAGCCCGAAAAGCTCGACTCTGAATCTCCATTCCCAGGTAAACGATGGTTTGGGAAGGAACGAGCTGGGACTTCTCTAAATTGACCAAGAGACCCAGTTCCTTGGTCAAATCCAAAGTCCATCTGAGACTCTCCAGACAGCGACGACTTGTGGGGGCTCTTAAAAGCCAGTCGTCTAAATAAAGGGAGGCTCTGATGTCTGCCAAGTGAAGGAATTTCGCAATATTCCTCATCAGTCGCGTAAACACAAGAGGTGCCGTGCTTAGGCCAAAGCACAGGGCTTGGAATTGGTACACAACCTCTCCAAAGACGAATCTCAGAAAAGGTTGGGAGTCTGGATGGATGGGAACGTGAAAGTAGGCGTCTTTCAGATCCAACGAGACCATCCAGTCCTCCTGCCTGACCGCTGCTAGGACCGACTTCGTCGTCTCCATTGTGAACGTCTGCTTGGTGACATAAGCATTGAGCGCACTGACGTCCAGCACCGGTCTCCAACCTCCTGTCTTCTTGGCCACCAGGAAGAGACGGTTGTAAAAGCCCGGGGATTGATGGTCCCGGACTATCACCACTGCCTCCTTCTGTAACAGGAGCGACACCTCTTGATGTAACGCTAGCCTCTTGTCCTTCTCCTTGTAGTTGGGAGAGAGGTTGATGGGAGATGTGGTCAGAGGGGGATTGCGGCAGAACGGAATTCTGTAACCCTCCCTTAGCCACTTGACAGACTGAGCGTCTGCACCTCTTCTTTCCCAGGCTTGCCAGTAGGTCTTGAGTCTGGCTCCTACAGCTGTCTGGAGAGGAGGGAAGTCAAAGCTTGCTTTTCGTGGACTTGGCACCTTTCTTGGACTTGCCCCTGTGACTGTCTCCACGGGAACTTCCTCGGCTGGGGGCTCTGCCACGAAAGGGCGGAATGAATCTGGTAGCAGGTGTATCAGCCACAGGGGTGCGGTAAGATCTCGGCACTGAAGGTTCGATTTTAGCCTTACGTGCTGAAGAGGCCATGAGGTCATGCGTATCTTTCTGGATAAGAGCCGCAGCCATCTCCTTGATTAGCTCCTCCGGAAACAGGAACTTGGAGAGAGGAGCAAACATCAACTGTGACCTCTGGCAAGGGGTGATACCAGTAGATAAGTAGGAGCATAGATGTTCCCTTTTCTTTAGGACTCCTGAGACAAAAATAGAAGCAAGTTCGCCAGAACCATCGCGAATTGCTCTGTCCATACAGGACATGATCAGCATGGCCGAGTCTTTGTCAGAAGGGGCAGTCTTCTTGCTCAAGGCCCCCAGGCACCAATCGAGGGTTGCCGCATAGCATGAGGCTCCTGCCTCAAGGGTTGAGGAGGTTGCCGCATAGCAAGAGGCTCCTGCCTCAAGGAGAGAGGAGGTTGCTGCATAGCGCTGGTACCTGGCAACTCCCAATGCGGCAGCTCACGCATGGAGGCAGGAGGAGCCTCAACATCATACGTCTGACAGGGTGGACTGCGCAGAGGTGGAGGAGCGCTCGCAGGAGGAGGTGTGCTAACCTTCTCTGCCTGAAACTCCTGCATCAAAACCGCAAGCTGAGACTGCATTGTCTGCAGCATAGACAACTTGGGATCAACAGAAGTTGGCTGCCTCATAGCATGAGGTTCAGCAGAGGCCTGTTGAGGCATCGCCTTACCTCTCTTAGGAGGTGTGGAGTCATCAGATGACTGCGGCGAGTCCGAACTGGCCCAGTGGCTACACCTGGGCCGTTGGACTCGCTCGGCTGGGACCTTACGTTTAAGAGGTCGTGAGACCTGGGTCCAGCGTTTCCTCCTGGAAACATCTTCCGCAGACGAGGAATTTAAGGGCTCAATCGTCTGGGAGTGGAAGTGACGATCTCTATCAGATACGCCCGCAACCACTGAGGATACAACTGTGCGCCGATCAAGGCCTGCCGAACCCTTTTGCCCTTCGACTTTGCTTCTCCCCTGGGCTTGGGAGCTTGCAAGAGGTCCCGGACTGGGAGGACGACTGGCACGCACAGAAGTATCCTCATGCGCAACACTGACACTGACACTAGGCACAGCACTGGCACAAACACTTCCCACTGCACTTTTCACTTTAAGTTCCTTGACATCTGCCAAGAGAAGATTGTGGTCACTCACTAAAGACTCCACCTTATCACCTAGAGCCTGAATGGCACGTAACATATCCGACATATCAGGCTGAGCACTCGTAATAGGTTCGGGGGTCACCACCACAGGGGAAGGAAAAGGTTGAGGATCATGGGGGGAGGAATAAACCAAAGAGCGAGAACTCCTCCTAACTCTCTCCCTCTCTAACCTAGTCGTATACTTGAGGAATTCATTAAAATCGAATTCCGAAAGCCCAGCACATTCCCCACATCGATCTTCCAACTGACAGGATTTTCCCCTACAGTCGGAACAAACGGTGTGAGGATCAACCAAGGCCTTCGGAAGACGCCTACTACAAGTCCTAACACTACATCGCCTTTGTCTAGGAGCTTGAGAGTGGTCGGACATCTTGAATTTAGAGAACAGTCAAGGGGGGATTCCCAAGGAAAGCAAAGATCGTTAGCCAATAAATCCATTTAATTCCAAAAGCTATCTAAGCTAAGGGAAAAGCTTCCTGTATAGCGAAGGCTAAATTTTAGAGCAATACTTCACCAAAACCGTGAACAAAGATTCAAAAATCAACAGCGTATCCATGTAGGTCTTGCCGGCGGCACGACAGAGGAAAAATTGAGGTGGTGTTGACAAGAAGTACTGGAGTACCTGACCACAGATGGCGCTGGTGAGTACACCCCCCTCTTGTATAGCGATCGCTGGCGTATCCCGTCCGTAGATTTCTGTCGGGCAACGGAGTTGACAGCTACATGATTATCGGGTAAGATTAATATTGAAAAATACTAAATTCATATGATTTTCTTCTATAGAGTTACAATGCAGTATTCAGTTTACGACATATCAAAGTTAAGACAGCCTATACACTATGACATTCAGTATTTTATGTTTTATGATTATCTTTCAGAAGTATGACCAAATTGAGAGGGCGCATGTGTAGGTTTAGGCTACTCAGTAATGTAAGTCTTAAGAGGTATCTAATTAAATTTTTTCAACAAAGTATGAAAGGCTATATAACATCAGTACAAATGTAATGTTTTTTATCAGGAAATGATATTAATGATGAAATTATATTGATACTCTTCGTTATTTACCGTCTGTAAATGTGGCAATATTCCCGATAGCGGCAGCTCAATATCAGCCAAGAACAACAAGAAAAAGAGAGGTCAGTAACTCTTGGTTGATGAAATTCAAGCTTAATTTATATCAGAAAAATACAAAAAATTTTATGCAATGACATAACTGGTATAGTTCTGATGTTTTGTTCTTTGGATGTCCATATTCTTTCTAGCAGTAGTTTGTGATCAGCTGACACTGCATAACCAATGAGGATTGAAAGAAAGGGACTTATTATAATTTTATGAAAATAAGAAAAGAAATTAAAAGTGAGTTAGGATATAATGTCACTATGTTACTATACTGTTCTGTACAGTACTGTAATTTTTCTTATCTCTGCTGCAAAAAATATTGCCAGGCAAGAACATTGTCTTCTTCTGGAAGAAAATGCAGTGATTTTAGAGACCTTGCCTCCTAACAAAAATGAATTTACTGTACAGGTGCAATACATATACTAACAAATGTTTATTATGTACATTTAATTATCACTCTTTTAACCCTTTTACCACCAATGGACGTACTGGTACGTTTCCCAAAACTCATCCCTTTACCCCCATGGACGTACCGGTACGTCCTTGCAAAAAACTGATATTTACATTTTTTTGCATATTTTTGATAACTTTTTGAGAAACTTCCGGCATTTTCCAAAAGAATGAGACTAACCTGACCTCTCTATGAAGAAAATTAAGGCTGTTAGCGCCATTTTAAAAAAAATATATTGCAAAATGTGCTTGAAAAAGAAAACGGCTGGGGGTTAAGGGTTGGAAAGTTCCAAATAGCTTGGGGGTAAAAGGATTAAGGATACATACCATACAAATAAATGCATATACATACGTATAAAAAGAGTTAGGATTTTTTTAAGCCTAGATAACACACACTTAGGTTGCCCTTATGCGACCAGAAAATCGTATTCTTAATACATCAACTATAAGAGTACAGTATTTAACAGCAATTTCATTCAACAACCGAGATGTAGGAACCTTACCTCATTGCTAAGAGAGGAGTACCCATAATAATTTGATAATAATCAAACATGAAACTAATGCAGTGATTTGGTGTGTAGTGCTACTTATAAACATGGATAAACCAACACTACTTACTTATCATTGCTGTATCAAGAGGATTTACCGAAGCAGCTGAAACTTTAATCAAAATATCTCCCGGCTTCAATAAAGGTGGTATGCGAACATTTGCCAAGACAAGGCCATCCAGACCACTGTAGCCATCAAACTGCCATCTATTCATACGATATGATCCTTCTTTCTTGTGAGGCTTTAAAAGAACAAAATAAGATCAATTTTGATTATGAAATTTTATTATGATCACCTGATGTTCATAATATTTCTCCCTCATGACAATATTCAAGTGTCTACATCTAATCCAGGTAAAATAAGTCCAAATTTTCTTTTCTTGCAAATTGCTTTCCCATCAGGGAACCATCGAACCATCTGGCAATCGTTGGCAACTATCTAGTCAATAGCCATAGTTCCCCCTGCCTTTTAGTTCTCATAGTCAAAAATTAATATTACAGTATTAATAAAAGAGGATATTAAAACCTATGAGTCAAACTAGATTCCCACAGAGCTGGCCCTAATAAATTTGGGAGAAATCATTTAATATAAATGTGATAAAAAAAGAAAGGTAAAATTTGGCTATATTTAGAAATTTAAATTCAATTTGTTAAATTTGAGTTCCTTAAAAGTTTTTGAATCTTAAAAACCAAAAACCTTTCATATCAGGCAGTTTTCTTTGTGTTCTATAAACTCTGCATTTGGAAAAATATCTTGTACTCAAAATTGTCACACTTTCTCAAATTGAGAACTAACTACCATGGTGTCCACATTAAAAACTCATAGGTAAATCCTGCAAGATTTACCTTTTTCATGGTCTGATAACTCCCATGGAGAAGCAATTGGTTTTTGTTTCAATTTACTACTTTCTCATTCATTATTTCACATAGTTTGCCATTTTTAATACAAAATGCTTTACATTGGTTACATAATCCTCAATGAGGAGCTTAAAGCAAATTTGTGGAAAGTTCTGGTGATTTAGCAGTGGCATCTGCTAGTATCCAACATAATTCAATACATAATCCTTGATAATAGAATTTGATAAGGAGCTCTTTAATTTGTAATCACAGTTGGCTCTTATGGAACTTTTTACATCATCTGTCTTAATGTTAATTGCTAGCCAAACTGCTGGCAGTTTTAGATGTAAATACTGATGCTTCAGAAGGTAAAGAGAAAGGTTTATTTTGTCTGAAGATACTCCAGCACAACCAACACCCATCAAAGATTTAGAGCCATCAGTATATACTGTATAGCTTAGTGAGGTCCTTTCCTTTAATTATGTTCCAAAGCATATTCTTATCGGGACTCGGAGTGTAAATGATGATAGCATATTCTTAGTTTTCTTCATGATCCAAGGTGTAGGAAAGAGATGGGTGAATAAGGTTATCTGGATGTTTGTTGGTTGTAATAGCTTATTCGCTTTAAATGGAATAAAGGTTCATGATTATTGTATTTATATAAACAACACTTTGGCTGGAGAATCGGTGAAAAGGATTATAAAAGCTCTCCATATTGTTACAAAAACTTGATGTAAGGAAATGGTGCTCCCAAATTTTCCATAAAACTAAAGATATTTTGTGAGCTAGGAGAACATTTATATTTCATATTTGACATATTTTTCTTTAGTGAAAATGATGTTTTATTGCTAAAAAGTAACTTTTGTATGTTTATGCGAGAACGTCCGGTCCTTTAAGTAATCCATTTTCTTACCTGGGTACCCTTTTATATATTCTTTCTCCAAGAATTCAGGGAAGATATTTTAGCATCCGATATACAGTAACACTACTAGTTTCTATGATTTCCTAAGAAAGAGCTTATAAATTTTCTTATACAGTACTCACTCAATTGAGCTGCATGTCTCTCTAAGAGATGTTCTTCGTATTTCTTTACATGAATATACAATTACAATGTATATGCTATGATTATGCTAAAAGAAGCAGAAATGATAACTAAATATGCATGAAGCTTAAAATCTGTGATCATTACTTTTTGGCATCTCGGTGCTTCTAAGAGGGATGAGACCTAACTGAGAAGTCACTTGTTCCAATCACTAATGAGAGACCAATTAGGAAGATTTTGGAGTGTGGAAAAATCTGCCTCAAGGAGTATAGGAAAATCTTGAGCGATGGTATCACCAAACTCGTATGTTGGAAAAACACGCATTTAGAAATAATATAATGTTGTGCGTTGTCCTGTATTTCTATGATAACCAAATTGTGGATTTAATGCCTTGGGTAGGGAAATTGTTGCCTAGATAAGTACAGTACAGTACTTCATACCAAATGTTCTTTTCAGAGATGAAACCGGCATAAAGCCAAACATGACTGTTTAAAAGATAAATAGATTTTTGTTCTTTCAATAACAATAATGACGTTTATCACCACACACACACACACTCTCTCTCTCTCTCTCTCGTGATGCAGATAAACTGCTAGAATTTATCCCTGCTACCTTAACAAGAACTGGCATACTGTATTTTCTTTCCCACCATTATCCCTACATTAATGAGTTGGTTGCCAGATGCGCCCTCTAATAGCATCAGGCATAGTGTTTATAATTTGGCATAGCGTTTTATAATCATATGCCCTGGCAGTCATCAACAAGTATTATTAGCAGTGGGTCTAACCTTTGACTAAATAACTGCAAGGCAGCAGATTCCTTAGTTATTGGCAGTGGGTCTAGACTTTTGCTAAAATAGCAAGACTGCAAAGGAAGCAACTGTCCTTTTAGTCACTTTCTATTACACGCAGGATGTACGGTGGTATAATTTTTACACACCTATCACAGGAAACCTAATGAAAACTGACATATCTAGGAAGGCAAATAACCTCTAAAAGGGATAAAGTTGCTCCGTCAAATCAGGAATACAGACTTGGGGAACTGCCATGTCCCTTCCTTTAGAGAGACTTCTTATAGGCACACTGACAGTCACTGATTTGCTCATCACAACCAACAGGGTCACTGCTTTACTCATCGCAGCCTTCGGGGCCACTGCTCTGTTCAGAAATAACCAGAAACAGGAGAGGGACTAGGGCGGTTACCAATCATCCTGACCAGCAGTGCTCATGTTCGATTACTGGGGTTGGGTTTTGTTACAGCAATGCTCCACTCATCCCACAAAACCATGCAGAGGATTTGGAAGGAACAAAGAACCAAAGGACGGAATCTTACAAGGAGCTAAAATCTTGATCTTGGACGAATAAGCAAGTGGGGTCCTGTCATTTTGCGTCCAACCAAGGGGTGTCCTCAGGCTCAGTGTCAGAACCCACAAAGACCAAACACTTTGTGATTGGTCAGGTGGTGACTGAGTTTGTGAAAACCTGGTGCACGAGACCAGCAACATGGCAACCTGTTATGAGGAGACCCGGTGTGTGGACCCTCTGAATGTTGAGATCAGGTGCTTCCTGATTCTGTGCATGGTGATCGTGCAATTTGGGATTGTGCTCACAGAGTTTGTGCAAGTGGAGAACTCTCTCATGGAGGAGAGCGTTTTTGTGGATAATGGTCTAATGGGAACGGACTCATGGAGACAACAGGTGTCGAGCAGAGCCCCAGTTTACCTTCTGCTCGAGCATGTGTGAAGGAGGCTCTTGTAGCTTGGCTGGGTGAGAAGAATGATTCAAAGTTACTTCTCCATATCAGGAAAACCTCTTCGGGGCAGTCTCTCTGTTGTTGTCATTGAAGCATCACTTAAAAATTGAGGAGACAGGGGAATGAAGGCGGCAACCAAGTTTACCTCGTTAAAAGAATAAAAACCATTAGATTTCGGTAATATTTCAATAGTCCTTAATGGTTTTTGCTTCCCTGTGTGCTCGCAATGCAAGAAAAACATCAGGCTATGAACTGGCCAGGGGTAATGGCTGGGTGGTACTATATTAAGGGACAATGGTTTGTATTATGTATTAGAACAAGCCAAGATTGTACATACCTTTGCTTCCGTACTGTATTTCATCCGGCTTGTGCACGTGCGTCTTGCTTTCAGGAGTGCTTGATGGCACATGGTCTTTAGCTGGAAAATATTCTTGAAATTCTTTTGCAGTCCATTCATAGCTGGAAAATATTTATTATCTTTTACTATTCTAGAACACACGCTTATTCAACCAGAGTTCAACAATTAATAAAGATGGTTAAATGTTAAACTGTAAAAGCAAATGGATAAACAAAACAGTATCTATTCCTTATTTTTTTTAACTTTCTTTGCTAAAAAATTCAACAATAGCAAAAACAAAAACAAAAATTATTAAAAAATTTAGATTACAGTAATTTGTATTTTTCCTAATTTTACAAACTTCAGTCTTTAATAGGAGTATGATTCAGCGAAGCTGTAACTCGACTGTTAAACTTTATAACGCTAGATTCGGCATTTTTGCACTGAACTGTATAAGAAATGAAACAGAGACCTCCTTCTGTCCCTCAGCATGATCAACAACATATGAAATGCCGTGCAACTTACTTACTCTCTTTGCTGAGGCTAACACAAGCAGGAATACAGTTTTCAGAATCAGAGCACTGTCTGAAGCTTCCTCCTGGGGCTCGCAAGGAGCTCTCTTAAGCAATCTAAGAATCTTCATGATGACCTATTCAGAGGGTCGTAGCCAAAGCGGTGCATGTCAGTATAATCGGCATATAAACTTAACACAATTAGTTATAATATAACACTGCAAATCCGATCATAATATCCCTCAGACATGTCTGCCAGACCAAATATTCAAACTGTAAGAAATAGCCAACAGCCAGATGGGGACGACAAGACGTACATCTGTATTCTAAGGCAGACGAAGTCAAATTGAAAGTTGTTCTACCAGTCTGGTGGGTGGAACATGCCCACAACCTGGCAACACTGCTGTATGTTTACCTTGTTAAAAGTTTAATGGCCGTTTCAGCTTTGCTAATGTCTTATTCCTAGTAAAGGTCGATGGTTTGTATTACGTATAGGAATAACTTCGTCTTAAAGTGCACCTCGTTTCGAATACGTCCTAAACTTCTGTTTTCACTCAAGAGCTACAATCCTTACAATCATTTACATGATAAAAAAATATTTTTCAACATTTTGTAAGATGTACCTCGCATCTCCTTTCTTATTTCTCTATAGACCTAATGAAGATACACTGTCTCCATTATGAAATCTATCGGAGCCTTTGTAGTTTGTTGCGACAGACCCAGTGCAAAGTATAAAGTTATGACTAAAAAACCATGCTCTAAGAGGGAAACCAACATGCATATCTATCTAAGATTTAGCCGTCATTTTTGACAGGTCACATACTTCAGTATACATATATAATGAATCAATATATACATTTATGTGATTGTGTTTCTGCATAAAGAATTAAAAGCCATCCTGCTCAAAATATCAGTCCCTGCAGGCATGGTTTCGGCTAAAAAGCTTAGGTTCGAATCTCTTCCCAGCCAGAAACTGTTATGATAAAGGAATTTCCAGTGCATATACAATAAAGGACCCTGCCTAACCTAAGGTTCCCCACCTAACCTAACCAAGGAGCTGTATATATAGTTACTTACCAGGGGCATAGGCCCCTTAAGACTGCCATGTTCTTAGATTACCTGAAGCCTTTGTATATCAGCGGCCAGTTTCTCCATCGTGCATACTAAATGGACACCAACTAACCTAAACTACCCCACCTAACCTAATCTACAAGCTTTTTCCTTACTTACTTACCTGACGGAGGGGCTAACACCCCCCTGCAACCCACCTTACACTGCCGTATTCTTAGTCAGCCGTCATCATACATAAAGCTGGCCGCTATCATACATACACCCCGATTACCATAGTGTAGGTCTCAATCCTGTGTTTTTTTTTAATTCCCGGTAATATTTCGGTAGAGTCCAACCCAACCATTACCGCTTGTTTTTTTTGTTTATAAGAACGAAGCGAGCACACGGCGCAGCAAAAACCATTAGATTACAGTAATATTTCGATAGAGTCCTTCATGGTTTTTGCTACGCCGTGAGCTCAAAAACATCAAGCTCCAATGTACTAGACAGAAATAATGGCTGGTTGGGACTCTACTGAAATATTATCAACTTCCAAATCAGCTTCACTCCTGGCAAAGTAACACTAAATCATAATATGTATTTTGTTAATCAGACCAAAATTAACAGCAACAGAAAATAGATTTGACAGTAATAAAGAACGTTTACACCTATCCCAACGAATTATATTGACCCTTGCACTGTATTGCGGGTAACATGAATGGCATATCACCCGCTTTGTGCTTCCATTCATTACAATAATCAATTTTTAATTACACTTAAGCTGTCAAAAACTGATATAACATACTGAAGAGGGTCCCACTAAATCAATATAACTACCTGTCACTTGAAATTGATGAAATTCTATCAGAAAATCCCACAGATCTGTTTTATAAGTTCAGGTCGTCTACTAAACAATCCATGTTCTTGGGTCATTACCTCTGTAACGGCCACCCTGTTGTGTGGCCTTTCTTCAAATTTTGATTTTGCAATCTTCATTTAATATATATTTTTTTTACACTGCAATTTTTAAATAACATTTCTGTATTGAAATATACTTTCCCCATTTTCTGCTTTATACAGTGTGGTTCTATGAGTAAAATGTACCAATTTCTTATGGTATTTATTTTTTTTCAGTATTATAAGTACACCAAAGTACAGGGTCTTGATCGTTTCCATAAATGCCTCTATTCTCTACATGGTTACGTTATTTAGTCTTCCTCTAATTCAACTAACCATTTATCATCTAATGAAATTGGGTTATGAAAAAAAAACTTCATATTTTATACTCATTTCTAATATCTACTGGACATGTGTCATTTTATGTTATTAATTCCCAAATTATGTGCATTTGTAACTTCTTCAAACATTCCTTTAATAATCTTGTACTGGATACCTTCAAACTTTTATTTTCTACACCATGTTTCAATATTTGCAAACAATATAAGTACTAATACTGTTACAGTTATCTTTATCTGTAATGCTAATGCTCCTATTCTTTTAACATCATATCTTGTAACTTTGTGCACCGTATATTCTATTTTTGTTTCCATTTTATTTGTGCTTTGACCATGGTCTTCCTTTTCCGAATATCGTTCTCCTAAGTATTTAATACTCCTTGATAGTTTAATTTTTTTTCCTTTCTACCCTTTAGCGATATTTTAAAATTTTATTTTGTGCCTCCTTACTTTTCTAAAGAAATCAAATGATTCCTCATGTTTTCTTATCGATATTATAATACATTGTGCCATGTTTATATGAATATACATGAATTAGACCTTTATTACTTACTTACTTGAGCAATGGACAACAATGTTCTAATTCTTTTCTTGATCTCCTAGACATTTTCTATTGCTCTCCCATCTTCATTTCTGATGGCAGTCATAGTAAACACCCTAGGTTTTTTTTCTAGAATGCTGCTCCCCCAACATTTTCTTTTTATCTCATCCACTAGTTGTATTACCTTATTTGGATTTTCTTTTCATATACAATTATTTATGTTTTCTTGAATTCTGAGAAGTCTCTTTAACCTACTATATTACTTTCCTTCAATCTAGTCATCTTTATTTTTTCCTTTCATAAGGATGAAAGGAAAAATTAATGTTTTATTTTTTTTTAACTTTCTGCGTTTCTTCTTTATCCTGTAAACAGTTTCTTGCCCTATTTTATATTTTCATTGTCCCCGTACCTTTGATGATTTTCAATAGTCCTGTAACTTCTGTCTCTAACGACACCTCGTAGTAACGGGGGATTTTGAGGAGGGAGAAGTCCAATTGGAAATGACCTCTGGTAGTGGTTCACTCGCCCCAGTGTTAATACCGATACCCTTTAGGGGTGAGCGAGCAGGGTATATTCCTGGCATACCATGCAACTTTTTTCTCTGGTATATTTAGGAGTATTTATACCTTTGAAATGGTGCTTTAAGGAGCATTTCACTGGGGGACACAGGTCCCTCGCCCAGAAATAGATTTTTCCTTCGTCAAAATCCCTTTTTAAGTCCATAATTCTTCTCTTCTAGTTACTCTGCTTATTTATCAATAACCAGCCCATTTCAATTATCAGGGCACTGCAATCTATGCATGTAATGTTATCGGTTACTCTGTAAGGTTTCTCTTCATCTATATGGATAGTTTTAACTCCTCCCTCATTCTGATCTCTAAATATATTATAATCTATTATCATTAGTTTTTTATTTTCACTTCTTGTCCATGTTCCTCTACATTTTCCAGGCATATTGACGATAATTCATATCTTCTGTCAGTTGTACAAGCATCCTCCTGCCTACTGAAACTTTGGTATAATTTTCCACTACTTCCTCTCCTATTTTGAAATTAAAATCTCCTATCATTAGTAATTTTTCTCAGTTCTTAACTGCCTCCTTGACTTCTTTTATTACTTTATACATATACTCCTTTTCAAAGGGCAAGAAGGCTACTCTTACTCTTTGTTTCTCTATTCACTTCCACTTCTACATATCCAAATTCTTCTTCAACTCTTATCAGTACTGGCCCTCCTCCTGTGTTTCTGCTCTTTTCATAAACTTCATATCCTTCATTCTTCCTACACAATATGCAAAGCGCATTACTTCAGCGCAAGCTGGAATTGGTCATTAAACTTGATTTACAAGCAGTTATCCAACTGGTGTGGGTGCAGGGTGAAGAGCCCCGCCCCCTCTCCAGTCAGAGAGCCTTCCCTTTTACTTTGGCAACTGCTGTCAAACTTTTTAGTATTCTTAATTTTTTCAGGAAGTGAATACTGGTTGTTAATTCTGGAATGGAAGTAAGAAGCTTGATGCTGGGGGAAGGGTGGTAGATCAACCGGCTGTAGTTACACTCTCCTGTGCCTGGGGGCATGAGTGTTCGTAGGTATCCCCATATACTGAGTGTAGGTTGTGGTTGTGATGGACCTTCCCCCCTGGAGGAGGAAGGGAGAGTGGGAGTTGGACTGAGTAATGCCCAAGAAAACTTTGTCGGGTTCTTTTGTTGCTTCTGTCTCCTCAGGGGATACGTATGTTGCTATCGCCCCTGGATTGTTCATAGGGGAGTACGTTACAATGTCTGAAGTCTTCGGATCTGTCAGCAAGTTTTAGGTTTGCTTGCTTGAGTAACCCCTAATGTTTGCTGCTCCTTCTGAGGCTACAACTCTTGCCCTTGGCTTTCATGCAGTCAGCTGTCGACGAGTTGACCAAAGGAAGACATGGCTTCCAGTTAAGCCCACGTTTCTCTGTTCAAGTGTTATTCAGTTACCCAACAATCATTACGAGGATATTATGAACTTCCAACTTCAGATTATGTTCATTACCACAAATCTCACTACTGTACTGTCCATTATCATCACTCATTGATGCAGGTGTTGAATAAGAGAGGTAGTATTTGGTGGCAAGAAAAGACATTCACATTTGATCTAGGTCATTCAGATGGGTGGGATGTCCATGTGCATTATATAGGGTTGCCTGCTTCTTGAGAGATAAGAAATCTGGCATGCTAAACTTTTCTAACTACTGTATACCTATACTGCACATTTATACCTACAGTATGTACACACCCAGACCATTATATCATAAAATGTAGACATTTACCACTTAAGTGAAAAGCATTAAGTAAGAATTTTGATGGTGTATAAGAAAAACTAAAGGACACTTGTTTGGAAAATTAATAATCAATGCCAATAATAAAGCAACAAAAGGAGAATAATTTGGAAAATTAATACCGGGGTTTTAATGAAGGAAAAAAATCTAATTTTGGGGAGGTGCTGGACCTGCGTGACCTCCAAGGACTTTCCTAAGCTAGCAAAGGGAAAACAAACAATGGCTTTGACTGTCTGCCGAAGATCTATTAAGATCCAAAGCTCCTTGCCTTTAGAGTCTCAACAGGCAGAGTTGGAGAGGCACTTATGCTATGTAGTTTGGTTCATCTGTGAACGTAATGGACTCCAGACAGCAAACACAGTTCTTTCCTGGAACCCAGTCTATATAGTAAATACAGCAAATCTTAGGCTTCATTCCCAAAGTATTGGGTTGTACCAGCTACCATTTGCCTTGAAGCTGGTTTCCCTGCTGGTGAACTCTTCCATAGACTGACGAACAATGTCCCAGGAACTTCGGAGTTGTTTCCTTTCTAATGAAGTAGGAGCCTAGGAGTCATCTCAATGGTGGATTTCCATTTTTCTGGAGCTCTTCTTAAAGGAAAACAAAACGTTCAAGAGTTCACTGTTGTCAGGGAAGCAGCAGCATGCATGACAGCTAGCCCTTTATAGATGTGTATAACCGTTCATTATCACTCACTTTGACTAATCCCTGTCTTAGCTTTTGATTTCTGGAAAGATTGAAAAACTTGTGAAAATAATAAAGGATTTTAATCAAAGTTTTAATACTTTTATTACATTTTATTTAAGGATATGTCTTGGGGTGGATCACACTTGAAACTTTAATGAGATCATTTTAAATACTGATACTCTAAAGTGCATTAACATCTTGTGACAAATTCACACCAATTATACATGACTAAAATAATTGTTAGTTTAAGCATGAGATCAGAACCATTGCACAGAATATGCCCAAGTTTGTTGATGACTTCTTTGTAAGTGGCAATGCATAAAAAAAAGAAAGAAAAAAAAAAAAAACATTTTGCAGGGTAATTTCACATAATTACAGTAACTGGTAATGAAATATCACAGTTTCCAGTACTAAAATAAAAAAAATGCCACAGCTTTTACTGCATTTATGGCACAAAAATGCTTTACTTATTACATGAACCTTAATGTCTACATGAAAGACGATCATACTGCACCTCACATTATGACCAGGTATTCTAAGTTAGCCAGTACACATACAATACAATACTTTGTTTAAAACACAAAATCTAATGCAATAAAAGAAATTGCAGTATTTTATAAAGAAGGATAGTTGTAGGCTTATGGTATATTATTTGCGAACATGAAGTATTGAGTAAATAAACTTGAAAAAATTCATTACTGAATAATTGTGTATTGAATGCTGATTTCCACAAGGCACATATTATCTAATATACATGATGATGAAGGCTTAAGTGGTATTTTAAAGGCATATATTAATAACATTCAGGTCTTATGGCCTGCAAAATAGAATCACAGATGGCTTTTGAAATATTCTTAATCAAGCATGATCATATGTAGCATCCAAAAAGTTAAGGCTTTTTGTAAGGCAAGACAGCAAATAATTTTAGAAAGTACTGTAATTTAAAGTTTTTGTTAAAAACATGATTTTAAGTATCCATATTGACTTTCTAGTTACTTTTGCTAATACAGGTATTTTTATAATGTAGCCTAGGTACTATATTTTCTTGAAAAATGTCACAAGAATTAAGACAGAAAATTACAAATTTTATGTTTATAATAAAAGTATTAGAAAAAGATCGAGTAGTCTAGCCAGACCATCAGATAGGTCAAGTCTGAATAGCCTGCCTTAAATGCCATAGTGAATTTGAAACTTATGTAAATTGCTTAAATGCGACTCTGCTTCTAGAGGGAACAGCAATATTTTCTTACAAGATAAAATGTGCCAAGAAGTAAAAATTCATTTTCTTAGGCTTCAAAAGCACAAAAATAAAATATCTAAGGAGGATATCTTTAAACACTAAATTTGTTTCTTTTAAAAAGCATATATATCATCGAAGTATTGCAAATATATTTTGCAAAAAAATACTGAGCTGCTTTTCAGGTTTAAGCTAAAGTACTTATTTACAATTTTATAAATAAGAATTGCACAAATAACAAATATCTTTAGAATATGTTTGACAACACAATATATCTACGAAGGCCATTGCATCATCTTGCAGGGATCCAGAAAAAAAATCTGGTTTCATTGTTAAAAAATCACTGCAATGTACTACTGCCTGTTATAGTCTTGCCTTGAACAAAAGATTATGTGTTTTTTATTTTCAAAAAGAGGTTGAGTTCCTACATATTTCTCATTTTTCTTTTCTATTTTATAATTTTAAATATTCATCAGTATATTTTCTAAAAGTTAAGAAACAATTTTAAATATTTACATTCAACACTATATATCCTAAAGCTGAAGAAACAAATATATAATTTCTAACATTTTACTCGCCAGCAGTTGGCCTCATGGCTTCAAGCTCATAATCTAATCATAATATTTACTTGCCATGCTGTTGTAGTAGTATTCAAATTATAAATAAGATAACCACAGGATATACAGTAGACTTAGCACTGATAGAAGTCTTGGCCCACAAATTTTTATCGGTACTGTATAACCGTAATTTATTAACATGTCAAGTGCCCTAGGTAGGAAATGTAAACTCGATAAGGTATAAATTTTTCAAAATAAAAAAATAAAAATGATTGTAAATATTGAACACAATTGTCCCCTACAAAATATATGGATATAAAAAACACTTAATTATTATACAGAGTGCAAATGTTGTATAGATTTACACCTATGGTACTGTGTACATAGAATATTGATTCTTACAGATGTTCAGTTACACTGGGTGAATGTATCCTATGGTATCTACAAAAAAAAAAAAAAAACTACAAATAATGAGTAGCATATGTACATATTAAATAAAATTGCTACTTCATTCACAACTACTTATTCCTACATAATTATTTAGCCAGACTAAATCCTCAACATTTTAAACCAAATAGGCTGGCTTTCTACGTCCTTAAAACAAGAGGCATAATCTAGCAGTCTTTGAGCAACACTAATGGCCTCAAAAGATATATGCGTCTCTGAATCTAAGTGTCAGATCCAAGGATTAATCTTATATTTATCATGTACACTACCAACATGGCGTACATTGTCACCACAGCAACAGGTATTAAACCATGCTTGTAAACAATAGGAACCTTTGCAGCTCAAACAATGTGTACTAAAAGTATGACTAAGATCGATTGTGCAAAAGATTGCTTACTTGATAAGTGGCTTATGATTTTGCTAATTACATTAAATTATTAATTCTGCTATTATTGAAGTTACAGAGTACTGATAAGCAGACAAGTATGTTATCCAATATAAAAACTGTCTCAAAATTTGATTATTTTCTCTACCTACTCATTTCAGGTATTTACATACTACTGGCGGTCATCGACAAAAATTCTTAATATTTGAGAATACTCTACTGTAGTGTAAATGTCTGTCTCTTCGTCAATTGCAAGTGCAAGAAATTTTCTCATTACCTAATTATTGTAGTTATGTAATGTCCATATACTAGGCCTTAGGAAAAAAAATGCATAAAGAATGTGGAGAGGGTATACCAAGCAAATTACATGACCTGAATTTACATCACACGCAAAACACTTTAAAAAGTTAAGAGAACACAAAAGTTATTTAAAGTTCTCGTTACATATTACTGTATAATCATTAGGCAGTTTCATCAGCTCACCAAAATAAATTCCTTGACTCTCATAGGGCAGGCTAAGATGATTATAATGTAACAGTTCACTGCCTCTTTTGCAGAGTGGAATAGTGTACCTTAAAAATTCACAAAATAAATTTGTATAACTCTATCTCTGCTATGCTAATTCTAGAGCACTTAAGGGGCAAGACTTGGACTTGCAACCTCTGCTTGGAAATTTTGAACTTAAGATTATTACATCTTTGTTAGAATTATGTCTATATTACATATTTCAGACAGTTTTTTTTTAAAGAAAAGTGTTTTATTGCTAAAAATTATTTTTTAGGTATATATTTACGAAACCAATTACGGTCCAATAAACAGCCCTTTTCCAACCTAGATACATATCTATTTACTACTTCTTCAAGAATTCCCAGGAGAGATATATTAGTATCTCATATACTGTAACACCACCATTTTCTATGATTTCCTAGGGAATAGATTATCAGTTTTCTTATACTGTATGCTCTATGGATTTGTAAATGTTTCCTGCAAACCTCTCCAAGTTATGTTCATCGTATATTTTTGTCTGTTCGTTTACAATTTTTCCATTGTATATTTTTGTCTGTTCGTTTACAATTTTTAAATTCTTATGTTATGATTATGCTGAAATATACATACAGTATTGAAGATGATAAATAATCATGCCAAAATCATAAATTTTGCCCAGAAAAATTTGCAGACTTGAATTATTATGTTAGCCAGCTTTTTCTCATTAGTGGGCATTTGAGGGAAGGGGCTAACCACTTCTCAGCAAATAATCCTGAAATATTATGGTTATGTCCTCATGAGCCCCAGTATTAAGAAAAATGATTGGAAAAGTCTATTCAATCAATTAACCAAAAAAAATTTAAGCCCGATTTTTCAAAATATGAATTTTCGGAAAAAATTGCTACTTTTTTTAATAGACAGATTTTTGTCATTCAAACATGAAAAGAATAATCACCTTTGAAACTGCCTTCTATACACTGATAAAATAATACATAATATAATATGGTGATTTCCAATTCTCCTTCAAATGATTTTTAAATAAAAATAATTAGTTGAGAAACAAAAATGTAGTAGGAGGTTGAAGTAACCCCAAAATAACATTGATAAATGGGGCCGAAGTCACAATCATCATTCATTATATGCAGTAGTGTATCGAAACTTCTATATATGTTTCCATTTGTTCACAGTCTCTACATTTAAAGGTTTAAAGGTTGCTCATGAATGGCAGAGGCAAGGGACAGTGACATTGCCCTATCAAGCAGGACAATACCGAGAGACTGAACATATTACATATGATCAGTGCCCAAGCCCCCTCTTCACTCAAGCTAGGACCATGGGGGCCGGCAGTGGCTCCTGATAACTCAGCAGATAGACCAATAGGCTCCCCCGAACCCCGTTTCTTAGCTCCCAAGGATGGTGAGGTTGCAACGACCAAAGGAACTTGACAAGTTTGAATGGGAATCGAACCTCAGTCTGGCAAGGACACTACCACCAGGCCATCACAACTCTACATTTGACCATATTACATTACAGCTTACCTTAATACCTAATGACATTTCTTTCCATTAGTAAACGACAACTATTATTCCTAAGGGTTCTATGTAGAGAGACTGCTCAGCCAACAGTTTAATCTAATTAGTAGAATTCCAAGAGGGTACTGCTCCAGTGTGCCTCGAGTGTTATACAACATACAATTCTGAAGGTTCTATACATCACTTGATGTCTCTACCTTTTCATCATAACTGTAAGTCCTATTTACCCCTACGTTGGAGTAATTCTTTAAGGCTAACACCTTTGAGTGTATAAAATACCTCAGCAATCATGCTAAATAGCCTTATCATGTTATCACATAGCCAATTAACAAGCTTGTATTGCTAGTAGATTTTATTCTTAAATACAGACGCTCCTTAATAATTTACCAAGAATCAGTGATCGGAATCACTGTTGTTGGATTACTCTGTCTTGTGTTAACAAGTTACCTCCCTGAGCAGACCATTTTGGGATGAATGAAGTGTTTTCAACATAATAAAGTATATACTGTTCCAATTTATGTAAAAGGCAGACACTATTAAAATTCATTAACTGATATAGCTGATCTTCATATATAAAGTTTCAATTTTCATCTTACTGACCTAGCTGTAGTCAGTACTTTACATGTAAAGTGCATTTTTACAAATGAAAATACTTTCATCAACATATTTTGGCCGGGAATATTATGCTGCCACATTCTGTAATGAAACTAACTATCTAAGATCCTTTGATTCTTGCAGTTATTTGTATCAAAATATATGTAACACAACAGGCATGTGAGTTTGGATACATTATGTATATTTCAATGTCACAATGAATGTCAAAATTTGAGCAAGTGAATTACAGTATCAACAACATCTGGTATACTTGGAATTAATCTTTTGAATATACATGGTAAACACTGTAAGTCTGAAGGGAAAACATTAACCTTATGATGCACAGACAAAGACAGTTGGAATTTAAGTTGAAAATAACTAATATAATCCTAACATTCAAATTTTGTTATTCTTCACTTTGATGAGAGTACGCTGATTTTATTCATTCATCTAGAAATATTCATATTTTTTACCATTTAAAACCTTTTCTCAATTTTACACAATTTCTTGATACTACTTAAAATTGTTCTCCCATTTTGTTAAAACATCCAAAAATATTGAATTTTAACAGTATAATAAAGGTCTGTCTGGTTTCAGTTCCATTGTCATCAGAATAGATCTCACCAGAACGTCAGCCGGGCAAGCCCAACCCACAACTGTGGTGCTAAATCTCAGCAGTACCCTCCCAAGTAAACAGCTTAATCCCACGGTCCCAGGCTGGGATCGATCTGCTGCCATGCGAATGCTAGGCAAACACATTACCATTGTATTAGCCAGGAGTTTTAGAGAAAAAATAAGACTTGCAGTAGAACAGTTTGGTTTAAATATAGCAGAAAAATGCTCAAAGGTAACATCAAAATTTCGTTCTAAAGTTACTAAATAATAAATTAAAATGATGCATATTTATTTCTTCTTTGAATGCAAAAACATTTTAAGCTATAAAATAAGACTTCAATGTTTCATTTGAATAAACAATCATATAAAGTGATAGGAGGATAAATGTGAGACAGGCAAGAGAGCATGCTAGAAATATGAATGAATGGTGAGCGATTGTGACGCAGTTATGGTAGGCCCTGCTGCTTCCTCCGGTGCCTTAGATGACCGCGGAGGTAGCAGCAGTAGGGGATTCAGCGTTATGAAGCTTCATCTGTGGTGGATAACGGGGGAGGGTGGGCTGTGGCACCCTAGCAGTACCAGCCAAATTCGGCTGAGTCCCTTGTCAGGCTGGGAGGAACGTAGAGAGGAGAGGTCCCCCTTTTTTTATTTCATTTGTTTGATATCTGCTACCCCCAAAAATTGGGGGAAGTGCCTTGGTATATGTATGTATGTATAAATTTTGGAAGATGAAGTTTGGCCAAATTTTGGAAAAAAGTGATGAAACATTTATCAATGCGATCGACAGAGAAAGTACCGGTATACAGTATATCAAACTGATTTCCAAATCTCAAAATATCTTTTTGATGGAAATTGAGAAACAACAATTCAAAATATCAATTTGCTTAAGGAATGCAACTCATGACCTCTGGTTGGAATTTTAAAAATTAAGATTTGAATTTTTGGCTAGAACATCTGTATCTTATGATTCAATTTTTTTTTTTTTTAATGAAAAAATTTATTTTATAGGTAAAAAATCTTTTTGCCTCCTTAGGCAAGCTCACCCGGTCATGTACGCAACTATTTTCTTACCTGGGCAAGAATTAATTTACCATTTCTTTGAAAATTCAAGGGAAAACTATTTATTTTAGTATCTCATATACAGAAACACCACCAGTGTCTATTATTCCTGAGGACTAGATTATCAGTTTTCTCATATTTTTATACAGTACTTGTAAATAAATGTTTGCTGCATGTATGTTCTTCTTATTTCTTTGTCTTCCTTTCCTCACTGGGCTATTTTTCCCAATTGGAGCCCTTGGGCTTATAGCATCTTGCTTTTCCAACTAGGATTGTAGCTTGGCTAGTAATAATAATAATAATTTATAAATTGACAATTTTAAGGTTATGATTATGCTGAAAGATGCATAAAATGTCAAAGACGATAAATAAATAGACCAAAAGCGTAAAATCTGCCCAGAAAAATACACAGATGAGAATATATTATGCTAGTTACGTACTGTATTGCTTACGTATGCGCATTTGGTAGATGTAGCGTATATTATGTGTATTTAAGGGAAGGGGTTCTTCATTAGTTAGTAACATGGAGATAAGATGATTATGTCCTTATGATCACCTGTGGTGTGGAAATTCCTGCTAAAAACCCCATACCTATACTTATTAAAGTCTATTTTATCAATCTCTGCAAAAAAAACTTTGAAGCCCGTTTTCTCAATACTTGAAATTTTCTGCAAAAAATTACATCTCCTTTTTAATATTGATTAATTTTTGTCATTCAAACATGAAAAGATAGGACATTTTATTGCCCACAATCTTGAAAATCTCTTTCTTGAAAATAAAAAAATTACATGGGAAAAGTAGTAAAAATTTAACATGTCTTCTATACATCTCTCTCTCTCTCTCTCTCTCTCTCTCTCTCTCTCTCTCTCTCTCTCTCTCTCTCTCTCTCTCTCTCTCTCTCTCTCTCTCTCTCTCTCATAATGCATTTAAAAAAATTTCCTTTTTTCAATGATTTATAAATTAATGAAACTGATTAAGAAACAGAAAGTAGCTAGAGTTTGAAACAACCCCCAAATAACATCGTTTTATGGAGCCGAGCCGCACTCCTTAAACATATCAGCACATCCCATTTCATTATTTTTATACTGTCCAACTGAAAATTAAGAAAAAATATATATTCAATAACACCCACCCATATCAACTAATGGATGTCGCTATAGAAATTGATAAGTTGGCAGGACCTCTGCGTAATGCAACCATTCAATTGGTAATAACGAAATTATCCTGAAATATCTACAGTGTAATTTGTTACAGCTATTTTTGTATTTTCTTGGTTCTATATTTTTAGTTATCTGATTAAAAATAACTGAGTACTTGCAAATCTCCACTTATTGTATATATAAGTTATCTATTTTGTTAAAGCCAAGAATCTGATCCTAGCATGGGTCTGTTAATTCTCTTGCACATACATTGACATTGCTATGAAAGATATTTCTTGTGGGAAAGGATATGAACTTATCCTATAAATCAATAATACATAAAAACTACCTAGAAGAATTTTTTATGAAAACATTCTTAGCAAATTAAAAGAATTAAATTCGATACATACAGAGCTTTATCTAAAACTATTTAGTTAAGATAAGGATCTTATTTACATAACTTCAACATTTCAGTGATAGATCTTACCATCTGTTACTCTTAAAAGATCATTTTTTAAACAAGTTTTCATAATTTGCCTCTCAGTACCCTAAGAATTTTCTGAAAGATAGGCTTATGAATCAATATCATGAACATGTATAATTACAAAAATCAGAGAAAACTATTTGCAATTCATATTTCTGTGTTAAAAAATTCTGTTATTTCAGATGAGTCTACTAGGTTTAATGTCCTGCAATACTGAAGTATTGTAGTTACACTAGCCATGTGAACTGGCTTTGGCATCGCTGACAAACTCTGCACATTTTGAATCAAATCCTAACGATACTTGTGGTAATAAAAAAAAATTAAATAATTACCTAATTTCACAGGGTTTGCGAATAATACAATGCATAAAATGGATACCTATCCACAGACAATTATTTTTAGCAGTGATTTCTCCAATGTATTTACATGAAGGACATTGGAAATGAAAAAAGTAAAATAAATGATTAACGCTATTTGGTAACCGCTCCAATCTGTACATTGTCTTGGACTCTGGACGGGACAAAATGAACCAGATGGATCACCCCTGAGCACTGGTGAACAATGGCTTTTTTAACATGGAGTATAGGTTCTATGTACCCATGGAATTTCTGAATCAGATAACAGACGCCACAATTTTTCTCAAGTACAGAAAAAACGCAGCTCATCCATGTTTTTCTCCAAATACAGTATACTCTCATGAAAATGTAAGACACAATAAATTTCCTCAAAAACTAAGGGATGATGATGTATTCTAAAGGAATTGCACTCTTGCAATTATAATCTACAATAATAAATGAGAGAAATGCCAAAATAATTGGCAGAATACCTTACACAAAATTGTATATTTTTTTGCAGACTGTTTGAAATGCATTTTTTTGGAGTACAACTATTAAATGCAATTAAGCTGACCAATAATGGACATAGTAACTAAATTCTAAACTAGACAGAAAAAAATTCTTTATGGCACACCAAGTATTTAGTTTCTTCATAACATATTCAAACTTCAGTAATGGTGAGACTGCTTGCATAATCTGATTATATACATGAATTCCAATAAAAACTAACCAAGTGTACTTTCACAAAGGTTATAAAAACTTAACTGAAATATTGTCTTATACACAAATGTGTAAATGTAAGCTGTCATGTATTAAGTAAGGTTTCACGAGGCTTTAAAAGTAAAAGAAGAAGCTTTCAATAACTAAATCCTCTTCTTTGATAAACTAAACTAAACTTACTTAACCCCTTGTCGTAGCTCTCTATATGCAGATGAGGATATTGTGGAATGCTGAGGGTATGTGGCAAAAAGTGGGTGTGAAGGTTTGTTATTGTAACTTGAACCTGCATATTTTGCTGGAGAAGACTTTGTACCTGGATCCTTGCTAGTGCTGGTATAGCCACTGATTGGTGACAAAGTTGGAGGCGATTTCTTCGACGGACTAATTTTCTGTAAGCACGACTGCAATAAAAATAAATTCACTTCAAAAACAATCTACCTTCAATTATATATCTCAAGCAACAAGAAAATTGTACAATTTTACATTACATTATGAAAATGGATTAACAAATGTGGGAGCTAAGTACTGTACATGACAGTTTGATATAACTAGATAACAATTTTTCTCTAATGTCAGGAACCTAAAACTCCATCAAATACATCATTCATAAATACACTGAAAGGGGGTAATTCAGGTAGAGAGTTCTTTTTCATATCAGAAAAAGAAAATCATGCTACTGTAATCAACTCTATTCCAAGATACCCTTATTTTTTTTTTCTTAAAAAATATCCAAATAACTACTCCTATATTGTACAGTACTAATTACTCTAAATGAATGAAACATGGTCAAGTAATACAATGGCCTTGTACCTTGAAACACATGTAAAGCTTGGTACCATGTACAATTGGTTTACAAAATACCTCTGTAAATATTTAAATTCACATTGTTGCTAAGAAAAATGGAATCTGCCAGAATTTTATTGTTTAATTTTTCATTAAAAATGTATAGGACTATTGCATGTTTAATATAACTAAAATTGGTTCGATCATTCTGAAGGAAGGCCGGCGATATCAATTTTTCGCAGGTCTTTAAACCGCATCAATCGCTGCTCTTCCGTCCATCCTTGCTTCACTTTGCCTACCCTATAGGCAGCAGCACCACACCCTGGAACTATCTCCGTCTTGCTGCACCGGCCATATCATAAACATATTGTGTGTATATGGTTTCTTTACTCCATTTGCTCAACTTATGACAAGACCCCTAAAAGAGCTTAAAACTTCCTCTAAATCTACCTCTAAGCACCAAACAAAGTTAAAACCTTGAACTATACGTAGAGGTGCTGAGTAAATGTAGGGAATTTATGTCTTTTGCCACCATGGACTGAACTTGGAGAGACTGTTGTGCTGTACATTACAAAAAATTAAGCCAACAGTCATGCTGGCATCAGTGAAAGTGTCCTATGCAGGGCTTAGCATGTAGCAATACTGAGACAAGACATGATTAAGATGAAAAATGCCTTGTTCATATGGATTGAGGATTATCACTATAAATACATAGCAGCAGACTCTTAACCTTATCCAGGAGAAGAGAAAGGCTCTCTTCCAACATTTAAGTCCCCTAAGGTACAGCTGAGGAACCAGGAGAGCACCAATGAGACCCACTAAGCTACACCACCTACACCTTTCCAAGCCAGCAAGGGATGGTTTGATGATTTTAAGTGAAAAATGTGAAGATGACTGGGAGGACAGTATCAGCAAACCAGGAGAAAGTGGAAGTTTTCTTTTTAGATATGCAAGAGATTAAAACTAAGAAAGGGTACAACTCCGAACAAGTGGGAATATGGATGAAACAGGTTAGTACACTGAGTAAATAATATGTATTTCACAATGAAAATACTTTGCATAAAAATAAAGAAAGAAATGTAAGTAACGTTAACCTGATTTGCATACGTAAATTGGTGCAGTAATTACTGTTACATTTACCAGTACTGAACCCCTTTATTTCTTAGTTTTTTTTATGCATGGTTAGTTAGGAGTTGAGTTGAGGTACTATAGGGATAGTTAGGGGTTGAGTTAATGTACTTTAGGGGTAGTTAGGTCAGTAGCTGGACTTTTTTTTATAAAACTTTTGATTAGCCTTAGGGAGTCCTAGACTTTTCAAGTATTCTCACTGTAGAATGAGAGGAGAAATTACGAATCCTCCATCAACCTCAGATTGCCTCTGGGAAAGCCACCCAATGGTTGAATCCAGGGCAAGTGTCTTATTGCATATTTTTGTTATCTATCCTTTATTGCAAAGCGGATTTTCATGACTACTGTATACCTATGTTTACCACTAACTACCTTCCAGAGAAGGTGCGAATTGGCACAATGAATATTGAGCATGACTTATTCAAAATAAAAAGGATTGTAAATTTAAATACTATTGACAACAAAAAAATGAAGAAATCAAGATGAAGCACTATAGTAGTTGTTCTCCAAGTATTGGTATGGGAGAGCTAGTCATAAAAACCCACTACTTATAGACTAATTTTTGATTTTCTCAACCAAGTAGCATTTATAAAATCCATAGCACAATGAAAGTTGGGTAAGTATTGAAACTGAACATTTTATTTCATAAATTCTGTTCTGATGGAGTGATATATCCAGAAAACTAATTAAAAATAGCCAATTTCTGATCCTCACCATCTACCTTTTTAGACCTTTAACAGACCAGTATAATTTTACCATGAAATCCTATTTAGATTCTAACTACAGTTTTTTTTCTAAATATAGTATAATGCACTGCAACTGCTCTTCATAACCCAGAAAAAATTATATAAAATAAAGGACCTAGCATAAGGGAATTAGGTGAAAAAGTTACATTGGACCTCACAAAGCTTGGTAATAACCAATTCTATGCTTTTTCAAACGTCAGATGGCTGAAGACAGGCTAGAATAAATATGATTCAAATACTGTAGCAGGTAAGCAAAGATCTCATTCTTGTTTAAGTACTCACTTGCTTATTATAGCTGGTAATAACTTTAGAGGGGGAGACTTCATTAGCAGCAGGGAAGGTCAGGGAGACTGAGCGAGTGAACGGCCCTCGCTTGTCACCTAAACCCACTAACCCTTCTCCTGTTCCCCCCAAAGTAACAGTCACCCCCCCAGACCGTGCCACAGGTACCCCAGTTAATCCATCTAAACTGCGATGTCTCTGAGAGGGACCAGAGCTTGTTTCTGTTGGGGGAAAAATACAGTCATTCCAAAATAAAAGCTACCATCTTAAACTACTTATCAACTTTCAAACCTTGAAAAAAAATCAATAAATTAAAATAAATCCACTATGCTTTTTAATGTTATCTAGATTAATTCTTTTTACTTTTGCACTTCTAATTTTCTTATGACTATTTCAAAGGTTACTAACCCATGACAGACCATTCTACTTAAAAACACAGAACAATCACAAATAAAACACCAATGCAAACAGTTATTGTCATAAATATGTTTAAGTTTTCTTTTCTCTTCATGAAGTTACATATAATGCACTTGTGCTCTATAATCATGACCTTTTCATCATCTCTAGGTCTTCATCCATCACATTTTTCTCTGATTTCTCACATCTTCCTACAGGTCTTCACCCTGCTACTTTCATATACACCGCTTTTCTGAACAATGGTTCCGCATCCTTTCCCATCACATATCCAGACCATCTTAGTATTTAACTTTGTGAAAAAAAATTAATAATAGTTGGGGAAAATACAAACCATTTCCACATAACACAAGCTTGGGTTATATATGTTTTAAAGTAACTCTCATTATCAATTCCCTTTTGTCATAATGTCTGATATTCTACCTCAGTACTGTACTATAATGATTTTCCAAATATTGACTGTAAAGATTTCAATTTTTCTTAAATAGGTTTACATAGTTTGCAAGCAATAAATTTAACTTTTTTTTGTATAACAGAAAGTATTGTAATATTTTTTTTCGGTCCTACCAGTTGTCTAACCACCTTTGTTTTTGCAGCACGCCCTACTCTCTGTAGGGTTTTTTTTTTTTTTAGAGAGGCAACTGAACTCAATTTTCAATGCTCAGCTAGAAGATGTTGTCATTAGAGGAGTTTTGACATCAGGCACGGCCCTTCTTCAGTATTCTCAGTTTAGTTGAAAAAGAGCTTTGACAGTTGAAAACCTTGCAAATCCAAGATTTCATCAACAAGGATCAAGATATTGCTACTCCACATCACCAGATCACAAAAGGTGATTCCATACTGGAACTTAGTGATGGACAGTTTTTTTTTTAAATGTCTGCCCCAGAACAAAGTGAACGTAAGGGAGCCTAAAACCGTCTTTTTGTGGAGACAGTCAAACGTTTAAGTGTCATAAACATTAATAGTTAACTGGAACTATTGAAATGGCATACTGGTACTTGCCCAAATAGATACATGGTTAGGGGTGTTTCTGTTTTACTCCTGTACTGAATAGGAACACTTATGAGTGTCCCCCCAGTGGAAATCTTGATTGTGTAATTTGTTTATATTATTACCCGGATGCTGAAGTTTGACATAAAGGAATGCTAATTTTGCCTTTAATTTTCTATTTGGGTTGATGGGTCCATGCTAACATAACCTTAACAGTTGTTTCAAAAATAAATATTATTTTGTGTTTTATGTATACAGTACAGCATTTCATTTCAGAAACCTCCCACCACGGCTTCTTTTCCCCAGCCACTGTTTTTTACGATCTCTTAAGTACAGTAATTTATCATAATTCTTTCCTCCCACAGTGTGTTTCTTTATTAATTATGATATTCCCTTTCACCTAATGTTCTTATACCTTTACTTATAATCGGAAAGCCAAAGGCAAGAGAAGGAAAGGTAGGATAAATAACAAGGTTCAAGCTGGGTCCCCTTGCCCAGTATAAATCAAGGGGTGGTGCCCAGAGCTCCGTTCTCTTGACCTGTTACTTAGGTTTTTTGGGTATTCCACCATTGTATATTTGTTTTGTAGTGAACGTCGGGTTGTGGTCGGCATTCGGACACTAGGCAGTTCGGGTGCTACCTCTGGCCACAGTCCGCAAACCACTACAACTTCTCAAGTACTACCCCCATCTTTTGAACATCATATTCCTCCTCTAATCCTAATTAGTAACATGATTTTCCCACTGTACTCCAACCATAATCTAAATACAACTAAGTAACATTTCAAAATCTTTCCCATTTCCCTTGTCAGTGCCATAGTGTTGCACAGAGGGTTATAGTTCTTAGCCATAATCAGTCTTTGGCCTCTCTTTTAATAGGACATTTTTATTCATCAGGAGTCTAGCTACTCTTTCCATTTCACCCATGCTGTAGTTACTTCATTAATGCTCTCTCAACTCTACTTCACAGCCGTGTGTAACCAAAATAAAAAAAAAATGAGCTATCTCTGTCCATCTATCAAAAAATCAATTTCAATGATAAAATTTCTTATTTCTATACTGAACTCCTCTGATATTCATATTTCTTCTCTAGAAGCTCGGTTTAATTGATACTTGTCCATAAAATTTGAAAATTTTCCTATTTTCTTTCAATTCAATGAAAATATTCCCTTAACAAAGAAATGGAACCTTCTGAAAGCAAGAGGTAAACAGCCCAGAACGTCTGTGCCAGATACTCTTTGTCTCTTCAGTTTTATGGTCAAATTTATCCCTACCTCTAGATAACATGAATTGTTGGAGGGTGAGTATATGTAAGAACATCAGGTGAGTATAGAAATATGAAATTTTATTATCAAAATTGTTTATTTCTATGAGCCTCCCCCAATGTCTTATTGCTATCTCCCACAATTGAAGGAAAGAGAAGGATAATCATAAATATAAGTAATGCAACCAGGTTAAGGATTATTCACCAGGTCTAAATTAATTCCGAAAAATCATTTCAAATATGGTTTGAAATACGGGACTCCAGGTTGTTTACTGAAGAACTTTAAAATACCGGACTGTAAATAGTCTCTAAATGTTACTTATGATCTAGCTGAAACTTCTGATCAATTCTAAATTGTATATTAAATACAACCTCATATTTCCACAGATAAGAGCATAGTAAATTAATGGAACTCTATATTACCGGTACTTAGACCATGTCCCCTGCCAGTACTATAGGGCCTAGAGCCCATTAGTCTTCACAAACAAACTGACTTGGTATGCTACTGAGCTGCTGCTGAAATTCTTTCCAAAGAAAGATTTCTACCAAAATTAAGGGAAATATCTGCACTCCTAATACCATGTACCTTCATTTTCAAGCTTTTTATTCTGTTTGGATATAACTCCTTGGGAACTTCTGTGATGAAATTGTTTACTAGAAATGACACAGCATTTTTGGTCAACAGGCAATTATGGACCCTAATCCCACAGAACAAATTAAGGATGCTACCTCTAGTACTTTTTGTTTTGTCAAAATACAACTGCACAGGTCTTACTGGACAAAGAAAATTATCTTCTGATGAACCAACTTCATCCATTTTTAGCGAAAGTGAAAGAATTGAGGCTAACTCTTAGCCTTAAAATCATTTTTGGCTCTGAAGGAAGGTAAAAGAGACAAAATCATATTGTGTTCCCCAAAGCCTACCTTAACAGATAATGCTTTTAGTTCAATTTCTGTACCGCAGAATGAGCAGCGTGAAAATAAGCTGATTATGTGGATTGTTTACCAATTGAAAAGAGGTTTGCTATAGGCTATTAATGTACAGGACTAGTTTTGGCCATAGAAGTACTATAGTCCATTTCTTTTATTGAGGCAGATTTGCACCGACTCGCAGCGGTGCCCTTTTAGCTCGAAAAATTTTCCTGATCGCTGATTGGTTAGAATTATCTCGTCCAACCAATCAGCGATCAGGAAACTTTTCCGAGCTAAAAGGGCACCGCTGCGAGTCGGTGCAAATCTGCATCGCTAAAAGAAATTGACTATAGTGTCTAACTTTACCTAACTGACGTTAATTTGTGATGAGCTAGAGGGCGAGATTGCAAGAAAATGGCATACAATGTTGTCTAAAACATGATGAAAACGATGGACTCTAGTTGAAACTTAGCTCACCTCATCAGAATTTAAACGGATTTTGACGTAGGAAAAATCTCTTTTTGGGTGAGAGCCATGTCATCGTGATGGAAGTTCCTTCCGGCAGCTTCCTACTGTATAATATTTCTGCGAGTGATATTACAAGAGAAATACCGTCAGATATCACAGGGTTCTAACCCCCGGAACAACTATCCTAAGATATCGTGTGTAATCAGGGACGTATCCGTAGATAACCATAGATATCTGCACCCCAAACAGGCTTAACCCAGTCTAGAAATCATATGATATGCCAAGCCATCCACATGAATTAGAAGTTAGTGTACGCTTGCAAGTTCGACCACTTGCTCACCATAAATCAACATTAGCGAGATAAAAGTAGGCACTAGCACCTCTACAGCAGCCAAAAGGAGTAAACAACCCCATTTTCAAATGGTAAACAAACCAAGAAATCAGACGATTTTCTCTTGACTCATCCTGCAGTACAGAAAGTGAGGAAGTATTATCTTTCCAAACTTAGTGTAACCTTATTGCTGAAAAATACCATAATGTAAGACTGATTAGAAGATCTTACTTAAGCAAGTGGAAGGATATTAGGATCAAGATATCCCACTTGGTTTTCTGCCTCACAAAATAGCTGTCTTACAGAGCAACAAGGATTCCTGTATTGCAAGGGTTTAGCAGAAAAAAGAACTAAAGTATTTAAAAAACTCGATGCTTTGTGTGAGGCTTTCAAATCTGTAATGCGCAGAGTACTTTCCAAACCCTTACTGAAGGAAAGGCTAATAACATTAGTTTGAACTTGGGGAATTAGGTTAAGTCAGGATATGGGGTGAGATTGACCAATTACAATTATTAAGAGAGGATTCACTGGACTTCTGAATTTTCGCAAAGGGAGCAAGTGATGTAAAGAGCTTGAGAAGCTCATCACTATCAAATAATGGCTTAAATTGTGTATTGTCCAAAGGTGGAGGTATGTCATTATTGTCGTCATCCCCTCTATAATCAACTAGCCTATCCTTCCATGGCTTTTCCCCTGAACTGAGCAAGTTTCCTTTAGTGCCTAGAACTGTTAACTTGATCAGCAAGCACTGAAACATACTTTTCTATGAGGGGTACCATGAGTGAAATGCACTCTTCACAACAATTATTTAAAATCACAATACTGTATTGGCACTGACATGACACACAGAGAAGGCAGATCTTGATCTCCCAAAAACAATTCCAGTACACATTCACATTACCGGCAGTAATGGCTAACAAAGCTAAGGGAAGCCATCTTAAATTCTTAATGCGTAGTATGCAAACAATCTGGAGAACATGTGATCGAGGCCAATATGACAGAGAAACTAAAAAGGTAAAGAGTATCAAGCACAGAAGTTCTGGGCTTCTTACCAATAGACAGTTTCATTCCTTTGTTAAGGGCAGGTATATAGTGAAGGGAAAGACAATGGGAAAATTTTAGAATCTTAAGAATTTTTCAATCAAGAGTTGATTAAACCAAACTTCTGGAGAAGAAGAAATACGGACATAGGGGAGATTCATAGAAATAAAGGGTTTTCAACTCTCCTCTTTTGCCCAACGCAATGATTGTTTTTCCAACAATTCATATTCAATAGCACTCTTAAGCGTAACTTGGAATGTAAAAAACTGATAACATACAGTGAAATGGGAACGTAAGAGAACTCTGGCAAATCTTAGCTTACTACGTTGTCCTACATTCATGTTGGCATGTATCTATTATTTCCTTGACTGCTCTCCATCTCATGTGTAGAGTAAATTAACAAATTTTAATCTTTTTTTATTCTTTCCTTGATAACTCTGGTGTTTCCTCATTTCCTGATATTTTATCTCTTTGGCTGTATATCAAAATCTGATTTTGAATCACCAATTGGAGCTATCAGAAATACTTATCAGCTGAGCAGAGGATAAAGAAAAAAAAACTTTTAATACCCTTATCCAGCGACCTATTACTAATCAAAGCATGTGATCAACTGCATCAAAATAATCCCAATGTAAGTACATTCCATACTGTAAATTTTCATATTCACAATATTAATAAGCATTTGTTTATGTTAAAGTTAATTGTGTGTTTATTAGAATTTTCAACTGAAAACACACTATACCAATATCATCGTTTAACATATATCCCTTCGGCCAGAAAATTAAAAGCTTTTGATTATGTATCAGCATCTTCTAACATTATGGAAATTAAAAAAATTATGGGGTAAACATTTATAAATATTTAACTCTAAAGCAATTCACCTGCAGGATGAACTCTATCCCGTCTTTTCTCTGGGGTCAGTTGTGTAGGTTTAGTGATCACAGGCGAAACTGATTTACGACGACCATTGCTGGCTGGACTAGAGCTGCTGGAGGATTTGGCTGATGACTTGGCAGAAGACTTATCACTATCTTTAGATGACTGACGAGCAAATTCCTCTACATTTGGAACCAATTGTCTTTCTAGCTTACGCGCTACCACTTTAACTTTTATAGGCTGATTGGACTGTAGACTTTGCATTCCATTTATGGGACTATTTGATTTATTTTGAGATAAAGTCTTAAAATTAGAACTAGGAGTATTACGCTTAGACTGTGAACTGTTGAGATCTTTGGTGTTGTTATTCACTCTGGAACTATTTACACTAAAGCTACGCTCGCTGCTAGAAGTTTTTAAACGACACTTCCGTGATGCAATGAGTTCGTACAATTTGTTACGATAGATATCAACACTGAGCTGCACATCATCACGAATGCAGGGAACCACAGCATGATCCAGACAGGGCTCATTTGCTGTATTGTGGAATCTGAAAAAGAAAAATTTTAATATTCATGGATTAGTAATAAAGCAATACAAAACTAGATTCTCCTAAGGGTTATTACATATGAATTAATATTTATAATGAATGGCTGAAGGTAACTGCTATAAATCTTTGTTGAAGCACTTATTGTACTCTTAATTGAATCAAATACATTTTCAACTCTGGGGAAACAGACTATAATCTATTTTCTAAATTTCTTTTACCATTGATTTAATAAAGTAAACTCCTTTTCTTTGTTTAAGATGGAATAATTGTAAAGTATTTAATCACAGCACCCTTCATGGTGATGTAAAGTTATTTCTTGAAGGAAAAAACATTTTCCACTTCATAAGGCAAAAATAATCCAACCTATGTCTGGTATCTTTGAATCAATCAATGACGTAGGGAAGTGTATAACTGGAATAAAAACCCTTATTATTACCATATAAACTTACCTAGCAACAAATGGGTGTTTAAGAGCCTGCTCTGCCGTAAGCCTTTTATCTGGACTGAATACCAACAATTTCTCTACTAAATCGATGGCATCACTTGGGGCACCTGCCAGTATGTCTTTTAAGGGTTTGCTTGTTCTTTCTCCATGAGGTTTACTCAAAAGAGATGAAGCATACTGAGAAGATATTAGATGCATATCTGGAATAAAGTCAGTGAGAAAAGAGTATACATTAGTGTATGGAAAATTTGTGAAATATATTCTATAGCATTACGTCAAAGTGTTTAACAGTATTACGAGGTTTTAAGGTTAAACTCTTGAAGACATAGCTATCCACAGTAAAGTATAAGTACTTGATTGTGAATCTGGACGAGGGAAATATTTCCACATTGCAGTATCATGTATGTACTGTAATTCATCATTAAGATTGGGAAATGACACTCCTCTCTTTGACACACCATATAATAATCTTTCTATCAGAGTAAATAGTCAATATTATGAAACTCAATACAGTGAACCCTCGTTTATCGCGGTAGATAGGTTCCAGACGCGGCCGCGATAGGTGAAAATCCGCGAAGTAGTGACACCATATTTACCTATTTATCCAACATGTATATTCAGATTTTTAAAACCTTCCCTTGTACGTAGTACTGTTAACAAACTACCCTTTAATGTACAGAACACTTAATGCATGTACTACAGTACCCTAAACTAAAACAGGCACAAATATTAAAGGCGATTTTATATCATGCGTTTCCTAAACACGCTAAAAAGCACGATAAAAAATGGCAACCAATGTTTTGTTTACATTTATCTCTGATCATAATGAAGAAACAAACTGGAGGTAGAGCTTTGCTTATTACCCAGACATATTTCCCATACTTTTCCCTTAGAACTACATCACATCTTCCTACTTTAGATATATATATATATATATATATATATATGTGTGTGTGTGTGTGTGTATATATACAGTATATATATATATATATATATATATATATATATATATATATATATATATATATATATATATATATATATTTATATGTATACACATATACATACCTACATATATACATACATACATATATACATAAATACATGCATATATATATATATATATATATATATATATATATATATATATATATATTACTGTATATATATGGGTTATGGAAAAAATCCGCGAAGTGGTGAATCCGCGATGGTCGAACCGCGAAGTAGCGAGGGTTCACTGTAAATATATGAATTATAGCACGTCTCTCCCCAAATTCTAATTGGCAATAGAAATGGTTTTGTTACAAAATGAATGTCCTAAACACTAAGACACTCTCAAGTTCCCATACCAAAAGCCCACGTTTTCTTTTGATTCTATGGCACAAATCTATCTGCAAAATAATCCAATTCAGATGCAAGCTCTTAACAGTCAATGTGCATTGATTCTTTTGGGTGGTATATTTTCCAATGTCATTTTCACATTTTACAATATATAGCTCATCTCTCTTGTTGATTTTCCCACCATGAAACACTTCCATTCTTGTGCTCCCCCCCCCCTTGATGTTTTTCCATATATTCTGGTCAGTTTTTAAATGCTCAAGTTCTCATAGAACAAATGTAAATTCCAACTTGCTGTTGTGGTTTAATAGCAATGAGCAATAACATTTCTTATATCTATAAATTCTACAATACACCTTTCTGAAAGTTACAGTGCCCAAATCTAAGTGTGTAAGCATCACTTTCATATAAAAAAACAGCTTCATGTAGCATTCTAAACGTAATGTAAAGTAGAGGAGTACAAAAACCTGCAAGATGTTTTGCATGGCAGTTTCAAAGATTAAGATAAGAGTCTTCAGACCCATGTTTCCTTAACCCTGGATAGGTACGGTGGGTCGTTCGCGACCCCGAGCGTCAAAAAAAAACAGGTTTTTCTCACGTGACTCACCCCCGTGACTGAATTTGTGGGTGATCGACCTGCAGGAGGTGTCTCCCCTACACGCTCTAGTAGTGTCCAGATGTGCATTGCTGTAGCTGTACTCCTTCCCCGATTTCTGAGACGCGTCGGGGTCGTTCGCGTCCGAGTTTACCCTTCTAAGGTAGTTTGCATAATTATCAAAGTTATTACGTATTATGAAATTGTCGTAGAATGGTGCAACTTGTATAGGTTATCAGTTGTGGAAAGTCTTGGTGGATTGTTTGGCTACCATGTGCATGTTTTTTTTTTTAGTTAAAAGGTCGTTCATCACCACGAGGACCATTTTACCGCGAGTGCCCCTTTTTCATTTTTTTTCATTTTTTTGCCAAGTCATTTTTCCGTAAGATATTGCCAAATAGTGTCGTAAAACTTTTGCTTGTTTAGTGTTTGAAAGTGTGTCTAGATGATCTGGCTACCCATGCATGACTTTGTTTTTGTCAGATACGACGTAGTTATTGGTATATTGGGTATTTAACTGCGGTTACCAATTTCTGTTTTTTTTCAATATTTGTAAAAATTACTACGTAGTAAGGAATTGCCGTATATTATTCATTTTTTTTTCATGTTTATGTGTTAGAAAGTGTGCCTTGATGGTTGGGCTAACACGTGCATGTCTTTTTTTTTATCTGAGATGTCGTATATTAGAATGTCGGGCATTTTACCGCGAGTGTCCCTTTTTCATTTTTTTTCATTTTTTTGCCAAGTCATTTTTCCGTAAGATATTGCGAAATAGTGTCGTAAAACTTTTGCTTTTTTAATGTTGGAAAGTGTGTCTAGATGATCTGGCTACCCATGCGTGATTTTGTTTTTGTCAGATACGACGTAGTTATTGGTATATTGGGTATTTAACTGCGGTTGCCAATTTCTGTTTTTTTTCAATATTTGTAAAAATTTACTACGTAGTAAGGAATTGCCGTATATTATTGATTTTTTTTTTCATGTTTATGTGTTAGAAAGTGTGCCTTGATGGTTGGGCTAACACGTGCATGTCTTTTTTTTTATCTGAGATGATTAGAATGTTGGGCATTTTTCCGCGAGTGCCCCTTTTTATTTGTTTTGCATTTTTTTGCTTAGTCATGTTACCGTAAGGAATTGGCAAGTAGTGTCGCAAAACTTATATTTTTATAGTGTTGGAAAGTGTTTCTAGATGATCTGGCTACCCATGCCTATTTTTTTTTTAGCCAGATATGGCGTATATATAAGTATGTGTTCGATTTTCCTGTGATTGCCATTTTTTCGTTTTTTCCCATTTCTTTCAAAATTACTACGTACTAAGGAACTATCACAGAGTAATATTTCATTTATATGTTTATTTGTCGGAAAATATGCCTTGATGGTTTGCCTAGCACGTGGCTGAATTTTTTTTTTCCTGAAATGCCGTATATTAGAATGGCCATTTTTCCACGAGTGCCCCTTTTTATTTGTTTTGCATTTTTTTGCTTAGTCATGTTACCGTAAGGAATTGGCAAGTAGTGTCGCAAAACTTATAATTTTATAGTGTTGGAAAGTGTTTCTAGATGATCTGGCTACCCATGCCTATCTTCTTTTTTTAGCCAGATATGGCGTATATATAGGTATGTGTTCGATTTTCCTGTGATTGCCATTTTTTCGTTTTTTCCCATTTCTTTCAAAATTACTACGTACTAAGGAACTATCACAGAGTAATTATTCATTTAGATGTTTATTTGTCGGAAAATGTGCCTTGATGGTTTGCCTAGCACGTGGCTGAATTTTTTTTTTCTGAAATGCCGTATATTAGAATGTTAGCCATTTTTCCGCGAGTGCCCCTTTTTATTTGTTTTGCATTTTTTTGCTTAGTCATGTTACCGTAAGGAATTGGCAAGTAGTGTCGCAAAACTTATATTTTTATAGTGTTGGAAAGTGTTTTTAGATGATCTGACTACCCATGCCTATCTTTTTTTTAGCCAGATATGGCGTATATATAGGTATGTGTTCGATTTTCCGGTGATTGCCATTTTTTCGTTTTTTCCCAATTCTTTCAAAATTACTACGTACTAAGGAACTATCACAGAGTAATGATTCCTCTAGATGTTTATTTGTCGGAAAATTTTGTTTACTTTTTTTTTGATTGAATATCATCAAATTTTTTTAGCTAAAATATTGTTTTACATTTTTTTTTTTCGATTTTATTTCCCTTCAAAAAATTTTTTTTGGGTCAGAATTTTAATTTTATAGTCGTAAAATAATCGACAATTATCCAGCAACCCACCATACAATTTTTATGCATATCCAATAATAATTAGATTAGTAAATAACACCTTGAAATTGACATACCCTTCCTACATTTCAAGTGGCAGATTAGGGAGTCTGAGTCAGTGTGGTTGGCGGCCATTTTGTGGACATATCCGAAGCGTAAGCTGCCCTATCTATATATATTCTTGTTCCCTATAGAATTTCTGATATTTTGGTATATTTTTACCTGCATAAATATCATATTATATATTAAATATATGTATTTTTTTACGAAATTTCTAAGTACACAAAAAATTACCTTTAGATATGGCCCCTGATATAAATGTAATTTACAAAATAATGAAGATTTTTTTACATATTTCTATTTTAGGATAACATATGTTTATTCCCTAAAAAAATTAGCCACTTCCTATTTCATTTGGGTACCCAAAAAAATTCATGAAATTTGGACAAATTTTTTTGGCCAAAAAAAGTTACCCTTTTTTTCTCATTTCAGATCTTCACCTCCATGGGTCTGACTTCATCCAAAATACATCAAGATGTGTCCTAAACATTTAAGAATCAATTCCTAAAAGGATTTGTGTATATATGTATAAACTTTTTTTTTATGAATTTTTACGTCAGGTCTTTTTTTTTTCTACTTAATTTTTTAAAATATTTATAATAAATAGTTTTTCTGCAGATGAGTAGTATTTATCTTTACAGTTGTTTTAAGCATTCATTGAAGTTTTTTTTGGCAAAAGAAAAAAGGAGGTTACTGCAAAAACTGATTTTTCAAGAATTTTTTTTGGCGTCGGGGTCGTTCGCGTCCGAGTATACCCTTAAAGGGGTGTCCGAGGACCGTACCTATCCAGGGTTAAAGGTTAACTTTTTAAGTAAGTATCTTCTAGTTATCATACTTACATATACCAAGGCACTTCCCCCACTTTTGGGGGGTAGCCGACATCAAACAAATGAAACAAATGAAACAAAAAAGGGGACGTCTCCTCTCTACGCTCCTCCCAGCCTGACAAGGGACTCACCGAGTTCAGCTGGTACTGCTAGGGTGGCACAGCCCACCCTTCCACATTATCCACCACAGATGAAGCTTCATAATGCTGAGTCCCCTACTGCTGCTACCTCCGTGGTCATCCAAGGCACCGAAGGAAGCAGCAGTTATCATACTGATACAAAACAATAGAATTTCTAAAGGGTCACAGAACAAAAGTTATCACATCTTAAAACTAACCTTCCCTTGACGGAGGTGTAATGACAGCCATTATTCTTTCAATTTGGTCCAAGGTTGAGGAGCCTGGAAACATTGGCTTGCCAAGTAACATTTCTCCCAAAATACAGCCGAGACTCCACATGTCCACTCCTAGTGTATATCTGATTAAAAATAGGAATTTTATAATTTTTTTTTTTTTATAAATTTTCAAGAAAAGTAAACTTTTACATGCATTTACAGTTCACTAATAATACTCCTATCCAATGACATTTTTGTGAACACCTTTAAAGGAAATCTAAAGCAAACCTATAGATGTACGTTGAAAAGGTTATTCACATGAAGTGTATCTAGAAAATTTTGAGAGTAAGAAAATGCACAATAAAGATCTTAGACTTAACTCTGATGTTCTAGAAAGCCACAGATACATAAAAAATATACTTTGCATTTTCAACAATCCAATATTAAGGTACCCCCATAATATAACTACTTTAACTGAACGAACAAGATAAAATGAGTGGCGGTCCTGTAGAGAGTAGGGTTCCCCTGCTGTGTAGAACCGAAAAAACAGCCGTCAAAGTAAGTAAAAATTACCCAAAAAATCTAAATATAAACCTTTTAGAATTGAGGAGGATTTCAGGTGCTCGATACCATCGTGTGGCAACATAATTTGTTAACGTTGGGTCACCCTGAGGCTCGACTCTTGCACAGGGCTCGACTGAACGCGCCAAACCAAAGTCGGCGACCTTTACTCTGCAATCGCTGTCTATCAAAATGTTGGATGGCTGGAAAGAAAATGCATATGGTCAATTTTATCATAAAATTTCAGTAAAAGCAATCAAGTTAATGATAACTTACAGCACTTTATCGTTAACTCTCTTTTCAGTGCCAGGTACCAATTGTGTATATTATTAGATACAGCAAACTGAATAATGTGATGAATCAAAGAATATTCTGAACTTAAGGACTCTTAGTTCAATCAGTAGAACTTCAAAAGTTCAAAATTGCAGCAAATGTTTTTATGTTGAACAGGCTGACATAAGTCTTTTTATAGTTTATATAATAGTTTATGTATGACATATGTATTTTGACGTTGTTACTGTTTTTAGAATGATTTATTGTTAATTTATTCTCATCATTTATTTATTTCCTTATTTCCTTTCCTCACTGGGCTATTTTTCCCTATTGGAGCCCTTGGGCTTATAGCATCTTGCTTTTCCAACTAAGGTTGTAGCTTGGCTAGTAATAATAATAATAATAATAATAATAATAATAATAACAATAATAATAATAATAATAATAATAACAATAATAATAATAATAATAATAATAATAATTAACAGATTTTGACGTAGGAAAAATCTATTTTTGGGCTCGAGCCAAGTCGTCCTGATGGAAGTTCCCTTCGGCAGCTTCCTACTGTATTATATTTCTGCGAGTGATATTACAAGAGAATTACCGTCAGGTATCATGGGGTTCTAACCCCCGGAACGACTATCCGTAGATATCGTGTATAATCAGGGACGTATCCTAAGATAACCATAGATATCTGCACCCCCAATATAATGTATGTAGTACTGTACTGTTGAACTGCAAATTCAAGATTTAAGAGTAACTCCCTATATATATCTGTCCCCATCATTTGGAATGTTCTACTTAACAACTCTCCGCATTAAAGCATTGTGGGAGTGGATAAAGCAAGTCATGTGACCTAGTTAAAAATGGGGGGTAAGCAAGACACAGCAAAGCAGTGATAAAACTATGAAAAGTGTTGGTCGTAAGTGTCATGAAGTGGCTAGTTATGGGTTCTGTTAAGTTTTGATCAACATTTTCATTTTCGAGACTGAGGAAGGATTTTGCAACTCCTAGATGATTTCATTTAGGTCAATAGATGACCAGCTGTATTATTCTGATCCATGCATGAAGGGCCCGGAAGTATTTCCTGAAGGATTTAGTTAAAGTTTGCAGGCATCCTGACATCTAAGGTCATTGACGCCGATATCATTTAGTTTATATATAAAAAAAAAAAGAATATTCAATTAAAACCATAAAAGTTGAATGTCATTATAAAAGTTAAATAGTTTTCAGAAGACCTGATTCTGAAATACAGTAAATCTAAAAATGCCGCTTGCATAGTAGGTCACATCATGTCCAAGAATCTTGGGAAGGATGAACCTGCCCCCCACACCTTGAGCCTCAAACAAATATCTATTCCTTAAGTTATTATAATTGGGGCATTCGGTCAACAAAGGCTTCACTGTTAGAGGTACTAAACAGTCGTCACAATACGGTTGGTGTTGGTCAGCAGAAACTCGTGTGTCAACAGATTATGACCAATACGGAGATGACTAAGAGACGTCTCCCATTTTCGGGGCATCATGTTATACCTCCAAGGAAGGATTTAGTTAAACTAAGATTTTTTATTTGGCAGCAAAATCAACAACTTGTAGTGACCAACAGAACCGATCGTCTATCATGCTGGTTCATTAACAATCATACAATAATCTTATGAATTTCCCAGCTATTTGCATATATAGATGATGATATTGACTTGTGGTCAATCTAGCCGACCAATTTGCAGCCTGTCTTAAGCCCGGATAAATGGGGAGAGTTGTTGCTGCCTGGCTTAAGATTAAGAGTATGAAGATTCTGTCAAAAAACTAAATAATGAATCAGTAGAACTTCAAAAGTTCAAAGTTGGAGCAAATGCTTTTATGTTGACCAGGCTGACATGAGTCTTTTTATTGTTTATATATGACATATCTGTTTTGGACATTGTTAATTGTTTATATAGTAAATATCTGTTTTGACGTTATTACCGTTTTAGAATGATTTATTATTAACTTGTTCTCATCATTTATTTATTTCTTTATTTCCTTTCCTCGCTGGGCTATTTTTCCCTATTAGAGCCCTTGGGTTAGTAGCATCTTGCTTTTCCAGCTGGGGTTGTGGATT